>NW_008598398.1:0-78276 GCF_000691845.1 Merops nubicus
CCCGGGCATCTCCAGGGGTCTCCCCCAAGCCCGGGGATGCAGTGTCTCCCCACCCCAGCCCCGTTGGAGGCAGCAGGTCTCGGAGGAGAGACTGGAAGAGAAGGAAGACAACCTCTCCCTTTCCCTCAATCGACGTCGCTTGTGAAAACAACCAAACCTCCCCCTTCCACCCGGTTCTCCGTGGCAGCACGGAGCCCTTCCTTGCTGTGGCTGCCTCTCCGCAGGAGAATCCACAGGAGTGGTTTCTAACCCTAAGCCTAGGAGGGAGGCAGGCGAGACCATGCCAGGCCAGGATTTGGCCCTGACGAGAGCATGGTCACGCAGGCACCCACTGCTCCTCGAAGCCAGGCCCTGGGGCTCCCAGGCTGTGGTCAGCTGAGGGCATCTCTCTCTGCTTTCTGCCTGGATCCACATGGTTATTTAGGACTGTGCTCCAGTGAAATCTCATGGAAATGTCTCGATGTTTTGCAAAACTGTCCTGGTGGGAAAGTGAAAGAAAAACAGACTGGACATTTCTTAATGCAAAACTACAGGTCCGTTTCAGTTTCCAGATCCCATTGGTTTTAAGGAAATTTAGATGTTAACTCCAGGTTTCCACAGCAAGAGGCTGCTGTGAGCCCTTTCCTCACCTTGCTCACTCAGGCCCCAGTCCACAGTGTTTTGTCAGTTCTGGGTGTAATTCAGACACAGCCAACTGTATCACTGCCTTGTGCAGTTTTATTTACTTTACCTTTTTAATAATACATGAGGAAGCAACTTTAAGACAGAATTCAAAATTTAAACAATGTATTGCAAATTTTACATTGCAGCAAATTTTAATTCAGTGCATAGCCTTACAACTAGTTACAGATCAGGAAGCAGTGATTACCTGTCTCTGGGGAAAGGGCCAAGTGTGTGGGGGAAAGAGACAAAAGCCCAGCCCCTGTGCCTTGCTGCCGCCGCCATAGTATTTCATAGAGCTAAGCAAGGGAGCAGGATCAAGCCTTCTCTTGCTTTGCAGCTGGGAATATGCAATTATTAATCCTGAAAGGAAGCGTAGCAATTATCTGTGTGGTTTCTGTGAAATAAGGTCTTCTAAATAAGGAATTGGAGTAAAATTTGAACACAGTGGCTGTTGCTTTTACTTCCACTTAATTTCTGGTGGAACTGATTAAGAAGGATCATTACATTTAGGCAGCAATCAACCAGAGAGTGTATTTCTATTCCTTGGCACCCCAGAGATTAAGATTCCTAAAAATCTAATGCAAAGGAGAACAAAGCAAATATGATTTAAAAGTTCATCACTTAGTCACAAAGCTCAGAGGCAGAGGAGAGGGCTGGATATACTTCCCAGAAATGGACATCTCCAACACAAAGATTATACACACAATATTGACCTTTAAAACCGTCTACTAGCTTTACAGCAAAGTCAATAATGAAATAAACTGCCATAGTATGCTATCCAATTAATCATTTACGTTTGTTTTCATTCGAGGGACACTTGCCATAAACGGTCCATCCCAAAATTTATGCATTGTAAACCTAAAATGAGCAGAAATTCCTCTATGGCGTTCTTGTAATTTTATTTTTTCCTGTAAAACAGCTTCTTAGAAACAATAACTAAAGGTTTCTGAAGGTGCATATGGGAATTTGAAAGCTTAATTAGGGAACTATATATTAAACTATCTATTTTAATTGGATGAGACTGATTAAATGCAAGAAAGAAAGAAATAGGCATTGAGGAAAGTAAACTAGATGTAAGCTGCTTAATGTCTAATAATTCTAAAATGTAACGGTGGTATCCAAAAGAAAGCTGATTTTTATATTAAGTTTTTTTAAAGTCTATAACGTGACTGACAGGGTCCCTTTGCAATGGTGCTGGGTTGTAAACTACAGTAATTCATATTCACATGAATACACATGTAAACTTGAAACATTGGAGATTTAAAAAAAAAAAAAGGAAGTACATGGTATAAAATGATAAAAAAGATTATGCTAATAAAAGCCAAATGGCAGCAGGAACAGCAGCAGCAGCAGCTAGAACTGCTGGATAAGGCGGCGGCGCTGTGAGGTCTTCCGCAGCAGTCGTCTGTAGTCATAGGGATTATCTTCCGCTTTACTCTCTTCCAGGGGTCTTTCTGCAACCCTCGACCTAGGGATTAAGCGCCGAAGCGTTTTGTAAATTAAAGTCAAAACATTTACCTTGGCAAACACTCCTAATCCAGCAGCAGCAGCAGCTAGAACTGCTGGATAAGGCGGCGGCGCTGTGAGGTCTTCCGCAGCAGTCGTCTGTAGTCATAGGGATTATCTTCCGCTTTACTCTCTTCCAGGGGTCTTTCTGCAACCCTCGACCTAGGGATTAAGCGCCGAAGCGTTTTGTAAATTAAAGTCAAAACATTTACCTTGGCAAACACTCCTAATCGACTAGCCAGGCCTCTTCCTTCGCTGGGTAAAACAGGCACCTCGGAACAAACACATTATATACTAAAAGCAGATGAGAACAAGAGAACAACATGTACTTCCACGAAGGGGAAATAATAGAAGGACATAAAACTGCTGAGAACATGGGAGTGCTTTGCGGTAGCATTTGCCTGATGGTTACTGAACCAGATTTTCAGTTGGTAAATTTGTTTGCTCTGTTTTTAACCTGCCTGTGAAGCTCACGTAAGTGTCTAACTCTGGGTTGGTTTTGTTGTGTTTTTTTTTTTTTTTTTTTTTTTTTTTTTTTTTTTTTTTTTTTTTTTTTTTTTTGTTTTTTTTTTTTTTAGGCAAGATGCATTTTGGAAGACACCTCTGACAGGCTGGAATGGTGACCTGGCATCAGGTGTTACCATGATGCAAGATTAAAAATAAAACTTAATTATTTAAAAACTGTATTACTCTGAAATCATTAAAGAAATTTGTAGCATTCTACACTAAAGGTGTACCTAACCACTGATCCTACACCGGCACTGAAGGTAAACTGCCAGATAAAAATTACTCAGTGCCTCACTTCTGTAGATTGAAATGACTGTATAGTCTTTAGATCCAGGTCACACCATTCGAGACATACTGAAGTGCAGAAAATGTTTATTAATTGTATTCATTGACTCTCAGACTTAACAGTGTAAATCTAACATTTACACAGTTTTTTTTTCCACTATGGCTAATCAGGATGTAATCAGAGCAGCACACAGTAAAAGGTAAGAAATTCCTTTTAGTAAGCTCTCATTAACCTAAACCAGACCTCAGGGTGATAGATTCAGTGTAATTAACCACCGTAGAAATGCAGCATTTTCCAAGGGATGTAAACTATATGGTAATTCCTTGATATTAACATTTTTAATGGCATGCCTTCACAGCAGCTTCCTAAAACTAATTTAGATCCTACCTGAAAATATGTCAGAAATAATGTACATAAGGGGCACAAAATGTTTTACAAACATTTTCTCTATTACTAGGGATATATTTTCAAATTCAGCGATCATCCCAGGCTTGGTGTTTCCCTTAAGCCCTTGACCTAGGTATTTTCCAAGTTTTTCTTACCTATATGAAGACACAAGAAGATACAGATATATTGAGATGTGCAATGTGTGGGTGCATTAGCAAGAGTAACAATATGAATTTCCTCAGCCCAGCAGAGGTCACCCTCTATGAAGCCTAAGTGGGAAGAGAGGACATAGAGCAAACCCTCCCTTTTTTTCTCCTGGCTGTCCTCCTTGGTGGGGTCCACTACAGGCCGTACAGGACAGCATAAAAAGGAGGCAGTCAAGCTGGTGTCTTATCTGCAGAAAGCAGGCAGAAAGTTTGGCACACATCCACCCTATTTAAAACCTAACTGATCTGAAATAGTTTTAGGTTCTGCTTTAGTTTAGTTTGATTTTAGATCAGAGGTTTATGGCAGGATGTCTGTCTATCCCATCTAGCACTTGGGAAGTCAAAAACCAATGGGTACACTGAACAGCAACCATGTTAACATTTGTCCCTGCTGCATAAAGATGGGAGATGTGCAACTCTACAGTCTACAAGTTAATTTGGCAAGATTCCATTAATTAAAGAATAGATTTATGTCTAATTTGAAAGAGTATCTTTCTTTTTAGGAATCTTTTTAATATCTCAACAAGGAAGTACAACACTTATAATTTCTATTATTATTTTGTATGAATTACCGCTCAGTAGCTCTTAAAATTGAAGTCCTGCGTTCAGGTGGGTGTCTCCTCCTTCTTGGGGTGGAACTGCTGTCCTTTGAGGTGGAATCAGTAGATGAAATTTCTTGATAGTAGATATCTAAATCTAGTACTTTGCTCAGACTGTCAATAAATAAGTACACTAAGTTAACAGTTCCACTTTTCAACATTATATTCAACATTCAAAAATAAGGCAACTAAATATCATTATTAGTTGTGTTTGTGTGCTGGAGATCCAAGGAAAAATACATAAAAGCACAAGAATCTTTGAAGAAAAACAAAAGAAATCTTTAAATTGTGACTGCTGTACGATGCAGATACTGAGAATTTTGAAATGCTAAATAGTTTTATATGTTCATAAAGCAGACATATATGACTGAAATTGCTTGGGTTTGCCATTATACTCCATGGAGAGGCAGTTTATAGTATAATTAATCCCACCTATTTTAAAAATCTTTTTGAGGAACAGATGAATAATTTTTTTTAAATATTAACTTTTTTCCTTTGAGTGCAAGAGTAGAGTCTAAAGCAATTAGTTCAGATACTGATGTCAATAATGCACATGTTTTTTATTTTGTTAGATGAATGGTATCCAGGGTATCATATGTACAGAAAAAAAAAATCCAAACATCCAACTTAGAATGGCTAGGATAAAGATAACACCCTAAAAGCAATCTGGAAAAAAGAAATCCAGAATTCAATTTCTGACAGAAGTAACTCACTGATTTCAATTGCTATGTTCTGCTAATATAGACTCAGCATGTGAAAGAAGATGCAGCCATAAGACTGATCAACTAGATTTGTTAATCTTGTTCACTAGATGAGTGAAACCTAACCGAGGCCCAGTAAGAGAATACACTAGATTTGCATTATTTTTCTTTCGGCTAAATAGGAGACAACAGTAGGTGTGAACTTTTTTCAGGATCCAAATGACATCAGAAAAAGATGTGTAACAGATTAGACACGGGGGACATGGACATTAAGTGAACCCTTTAAGCAGTGGCATAATCAAGTGCAATTTGACTGTGGTTGCTCTGAGCACACATTATGTACATATAATGTCATGTAACTTCCTTTAAGATACATATCTTTAGATATGGAGTTTGTATTCTGCAACCTCAGCCAAGGATGGTGCTAAGAGCCTGTTCACCCTGCACCTACGACCAGGTTACCACAGCAATATCACTGGGCAGCAGAAAAAAAACTTATGTATAGAAACAAAAAAAAATGAAGCTATGATGTATGTCAGGAGCTGTGAACCAGGTCTACAGCACGCGTCAGGATCTAAGATACAGAAGGGCAGAATATATATCTATTGCTTGCTTTATTTCTGCAGAGACCTATCAGTAGGTATACTTTGAAGAAAAGACTTCTGGTTGAAATTTCAAGGGCTACTCTTCTTTACCTGTTATTAATAATTATTATTTTTTTTATGGTCTATTGCCAAACAGCCCTACATTTTTAGAAGAGAATTTTAACAGCCTTTTATCTTTGCTAAGAAAAAAGAACTGGTTGCTCATTTGCTTTGACTGGAATTTTAAGCACCTTCAATTATTTTCTGTGTCAGAACTATCTTTGATGTGGACCTTATCTTATTATTATGCTTATGTTGCCATGGTAAAGGGCCATGCTTTAGTAAAACTGAGTGACTGAATTCAATAATGGATTTTCGTTGTTGAAAACTGCATATTTTAACTTTGTATATGATGTCCTTTCTGTGAATCACCAAATTACTATGCTTTTTTAAATGCTTTAGTCTCCTAGTTGAAGTTCAGCTAAGAACTATTTGTAGAGTACTGAAACGACAATAGTGAGATAATGAAAAAAATTACCTTTCTTTTCTTGGTTTCCGTTTTTCATCTTGTATTGATTTCTAAGAAAATACAAAGTAATTTAAAAATACTAAAAAGAAAGCTTATGTAAAGATACAATTCATCAATATGTTAGGTAGGAGAGTGTTGTATATTTCTTGTTAAAAGAAAATATGGAGAATCTAATTTGCTGAACAAGTCCCCCAGAAAAATCTCTTTTCAGAATCCTTGAAACTGAGAATAGGATTAGCATGTTACTCCCAAATTCCGGTTGCCGTACTGTGAATAAAACCCTAAAGTAATCACAATTGGAACACAAAAGGAGATCTAAAACTTTTAGATATCTATGGTTGTTTTAATGAAGTTGACAACACTGTCTCACTGAGGCAAATTTACTGTGATGCCATGAGAATTTCCATGAATACAGGCAACACAGTGGGAGCAGGCATAATCCTATTCTCATTAATGCCACTGCAGTCTTGTCACAGGTTTTAGTAGAATAAAATGGACAAAGGCCTCATTTAAAAAGCAGTATACTAGTTGACAAAAGCACCTTTAGGATATAAGACATTTAGAAATGCAGAGGAGACAAGATTCATAGGGAATACGAGTGATTTCTTACCTCTAATAGATTTCTGTCCCTACAGCCAAAACAATACTATGTTGCAGCCTCTAATGCATCACACTTCAAAAGCAGTGTTTCAAGTGCAGATGGTCTTCATTTTGGTCTTAATTGTGTTTCTTGCAAATGAGTGAAAACTTATTAGAACTTATTATGACTGTAAAGTCACTGAGAGTCAGGAATCCTGGTAGACTTCAGTATGCAGGGAGATGGACAAGACAATTTCAAAATGATAGGCTGATTAAAGAAATATACCCCCAAATAAATTTCTAGTGTCTTGTATGAACAATGGACTATTGTCAGGTTTCCTTTATACCTGTGTACACCTTTAGCTCATTTGATATGCAAGGAGATGAGTGAGAATGGAAAGTGTCTAATTAATATCTATAACATGACATGCGATAAATATCTATTTTTGCAGAAGACTGAGAATTATTTTTTTTAAAACGCTTTCACTTTCAGGTGATCTGGACTTGATAATCATCTACAAATACCTGCAGGTCACAGACATTTTTAGTAAGGTAGAAAATCCATGATAGCTGGGAAAGCTGACTACCCTCAAGCATCTCAAGTTAGAGCTCACTTACTCAAGGTCTAAGAATTTATGACCTAGCAAGCCTCCTTTATAAGCTTCAGTGTATAGATAATTCTGCATGAACTTAATGCCAGGAACACAAGGCTTCTCTTTTTCACACCTTTTTGTAAAACACAACTAATGGAAGGTAATATGACACCTTGAAAAACTGCTGCTAAAAATTTGTTTAAAAATTTCTTGGCATTACGGCAGTTCTTGTTTGCACTGATGTGATGGCTGTTTTCGGATACGGAGCTGGTCATGTAACAAATTAGTGTTCAGAAAATATTAGGTCTTTGTCTGTATAGTCTCGTCTTTCTAAATATGCGTTTACTTCAGAATTACCCTTCCCCTCAGAAATCTCCTAATGCAGAATTCAGTATCATGCCTTTAATTTCAGCCCTTTCTCTCACCAATATTGCTTTCACAAAATAAATCTTATTCTTACATGCCTATTTATTTTTAGGAATATAATTTCTTTTCAGAATATCACTACTCCAAAGCTGTGCTGCTTCAAAGCCCCCGTAATAAAACATAACCATATTTGTCTTTTTTGGTATGCCAGACACAACTCTCCCTAAAGGCCCTGGTGACACCTTCTGTTGAAAGGAGAAGCAATTGCTACGGTTAGTTTATTAGCTGGGCTCTCACTGGCTGTTAAAATAGGTCACCAAGATACAGGCACCTCGAGCAAATGAGTTTAATTGCTTTTTTGCTGGAACTACTTTCTGAGCTGCTTTTACATTTTCTCTCTTTCTGCTTATTTTCTTGCCTTTTTTTTTTTTTTTTTTTTTTTCCTGTATTTAAGGGCACTGAAGTCAAGAATGGAACACAGCCCTTGGTAGTTGAACTTGGACCAAAGGCTATATATAGAAACGCTCAAATCCATTAGTCTCCTGGGCTGTTGGTATTTGCCAATTCCTTTATAATCACAATCTGACACATTTGTGAAGGAAGTTACAGTTTGCATACTAATAAAGCCTATTTTAATATTTGCTTTCTCCGCAAGATCAAGCACTAATTTAGACACTCAAAATAGCTCTCCAAAAAAACCTGTTTCTCTTCCATGACTTACAAAGAAACTATGGACACCAGGCACTTAATTTAGGTCTTGAAAGTACAAATGCTGCTTATGCATATAATGAATGTATATATGTTTAGGTACAAAAGCAAGAATTGGCCTGAGCTAGGTCCCCATTCAGGGTAACTCTGAACCTTGATTTGAAGTCTAGGTTGAAACATGGAGTTTGTGGCCTGCTTCCTTTCAGCAGGGCACAGCTTTTGTGCTGCATTAGAAAGTAATACAGGGAATTAAGCAATTAGAAAGAAAGTTTATGTGTGAATTATCTAGCGCTTTTAGTCCACAAAAGCTTGCTAAACTCACATGTATTAGAGTGTAGTAGGTGGAGTCTTCTGGATTATTTAACGTCTTGGGCTTCCGTGGCCTCCTTGGAGGTCTCTGCATTGGGCGCGAGTCTTCTACTTTGGCTGCAACTGTGAAAAAGCAGAAGATAGCAATGCATATTTCTTCACAGAATGAGAGACTTTTAAAAAACAGGAGAGAATTTCACTGAAGAGAGGAAAAAAAAGTCCACAAAGCCACTTTTACTGCTTGCCATAACTCAAGAGAGCAACTTTTGCGCATTTCCGTTACCAGACTAGAAAGCTCAATTGGTTTATCCATTTTGAGTCCTGACTACCCATACAAACATATCCCACGTAACCAATGTTAGGCTGGAACAGCACAGCAGTCTGCCTGGCACAGGCTTCTCCCTCTGAACAGGGCTGATGCTCCACATTCAAAAGAGGGCTCTGAAGGGTAACAGACACTGGAAGACCACCATCTTGTACCAGAGACCTAGGCAGAAGGGATGATACTTTTTCAGACTCAAGTCCATCATTAAGGTGCTGAATGAAGGAACTGGCATTAGACTTCTGATTTAGAGGTTAGTCCTCTGCGTTGTCATAGTGTAGATCTTCCCAGAGGTCTCCTTATGAAGCTGTTCTCTTTCAAGCCAAATCACGTGACAATAGGCCACACAGCGATGGACTGTGTCCATCTCATCCAGTGTAATCTAGTTTAGCATACACAACTTTTGGTCTATTGCTACAAAAACTTCCTGCCAACATGCAAAAAATGTTTTCATTCTAATGGACACAAAATCAAGATTTTAACACAAAATGGAACTGCTGTTCTCTGGCAGTCTCCAACTCAAGACACTGACTTGTGGGTTACACTGGCTGGCATGTGGGGGCTAGAAAAATATCTTGGATATTTGCTTGTTAAAAATCTATATGCAGTTCTGACGGTGCTAAGATACAGGACTGCTAAGGGTTCAGAGGCTCTTTGTCACAGACCCAACCTAAAATGTAGGGTTCCTAATGCCTCATGGTTCTTGGAGACCACAGAACTGACTGTGGGGCTGAGGGACCAAAGATGTACAGGTTGGTGAGCACGATCACCTTTCATATGGCTTCAGCTATAGGAAAAGCTAATACAGAGCTACAGCAATACTTTCACAATGACAGAAATAGTTCACAGGGACACATGCAGGGTAATGAAGTCTCAGCACAAGGTCTAGGCATAGTGAACCATGCGTCCAGGTATATGCATTATCCAGTGAGATTTTATATTGTCCTTGTCCCAACACGCAAGTATTCAGAGGACAGGCTATGGGAAACTAAATCATAAATGAATATAGTGAGTGGAATGAGGATCTAGCTCCCAGTGAATTACTGAAGTGTGTTTTGCTGATCTAATCTTCTTTCACATGAAGCAAATTTAACCCTACAACCTAAATGTGCTAACTACATGTGGTTGAGTCTTAGAAGAAATAATGTATTTTGTTCTCTAATGACCATCAGAAACTCCTTTACACGACAAAAATAAAACCTCTCCCATGTACATCACACATCTTTTTAATTAAAGAGGTAGCACAATCTTTTAAAATGAGAAATGATCAGTAATACATCAGTGTTGACTCCTACAAAATTAGCTTTGTAAGTTTTTTGTTACGTGTGATAAATAAAGGCTTGTAAAGGTCATGGATATATACAGGAGCCAGAACGAATAATGTTAATTTAAATTGTAGTTGGATAATGAATACATTTATTGTTTTACTTTCTTATCTGAAATGCAGACTGCTTCTCATGTAATGAATGAACAAGTACCTTTTAACATTTTGCACTTAAGAGAACAATGGTGTTTTTCTAAGCCACGATAATGTTAAAAAATGAAATTTAGATGCAATAAATTCATTTCAGTAACCTGTATTAAATATAAATTATATTCTTTGATTTGAATAGGTATAGCAGGCCTGACTCTGCTTTTAACGTGGGCTGTTGCTACCCTGCTGCATTTCAAATAGGCCACCTGGAGTTAGCTGAGCTTCCATTTTTGAGCAAGTAGAGGTGTGTCTTCCCTGTTTTATTTTTAAACACAACAGGAGCCTCAACTGGAAACAATACCTTAAAAAAGCTCCTTAAAGTTCAGAGCAGATGAACAGAAACATCTAATCCCTTGCCTGCAGGACATTTTCAAAAATTGTGTCAGAGATCCTGACTGCATGGTAATCTGGAAAAAGAAAATGAAGCCAAATTCAGGGCAGTAGGAAAATCCCAAGGAAAAGGCTCTCATTATACCTGAAGACTTTTTATTGTCCTTTAAGAATTCAACATTATGTATGCTGTTACATTATTTAATTCATCACTGTCAAACATATAAAGCATTATCATATTCTAGATTACAATTATTCCAACTGAAATAACTTGTATACTTCTTGTGTGTGTGCTATCCAAAGAAGACTCCTCTTGCATTCAGAAAACATCATTTTGACAATGGTAAGAGCTTCACTAAAAACTAGCTTTTCGTCTTGGCTTGTCTGTCATACATATGTATGAGCTGTGGAAAAGAACTCGGGAGACAGAGATACCATGTTGGGGGGAAGGCAGATTTCTAAGCTTGGACCTTCATAATTTCTTTTTAAAATTACAGTTGATTGAAAAAGCAGTTCTGAGTTTTCTCTCCAAAATACAACGTAAATAAAAAATAGTTGGATGGGTTTAGCTTTCTTTTTTTCACCAGGAAGTGAATCTATGATTTCCTTCTGCACTTAGATGTGTGTGCTCATTACTACTGAAATAAAGTTGATGTGGTAGTTGTTTGTGTTGAATATCTCAATGCACAAAGTAAATTTTTTTTTTTGTTAGTTGCTGATGATTCCAGAAATCATTTACTTAGTAGAGTTAAAGGTGGAAGGCAAATTAAATAACCAACCTAATAAATGGTGAGTTTGATGTGCTTGTTTTCCAGATGACCTGTACCTTTCTGCAGTAGGCAGTAAAGTAGAATGGAGAAAAAATAAATCTCTTGTTAGGAAGCCAGTCATGTTGCTTCTAGAGTCCATTACAAAGAAAAGCTTTATACTGAAGCCCAGTTTCTCCATGGTAAAATATCTTTTATTTTTCCTTCAAGTATCTGTAGCAAGATCTGGCTGTGTGCTGTATATGTAAAAGGAAAACTGATGCTTTCTATCTAGCATTTAAATACACACATTACAACATTGATATGAAAACCATTCACAACAACAGCTGTCAAAGCATTTTGGAAATGTCAGATTGGTGCTACTCTCTTACTAGCAGGGTAAATGGCATGCAGAAGGCAAGACACATCAAGATGTGCTAAAGGTTATGTCCCAGTTAGTCATTAGCACAGACAAGGAGCTGGGCTGAAGGACTGTGCTGAGACTCCTGGCTCTGCAGCCACTCCATGTCCTGCAGCTGTATCTACCTGAAGAGATGCTGTCAGCTGCAACATATTCACATGCCTTAGAAGCAAAGCACAGGAGAAACTGGAAACAAAAACATTTGATGCTACACAGACATTCCTTTTCAAAGGTTTTACCAAGAGGAAGACGGGTCAAACAAGTGGAAAGGAAGGATCTTCCTCAAACTACCCAAGTGCACACAGTCAGTACTCGGTCAAAAGAAAGATTTTGCTCTTATGACCTGGGTGCTTTGCTTTTGAACCTCAGTAGTGAATGTCAGCCACGCTGTAACCCATGCCTCAGAATTTAAATCTCTCTCCTGCCCAAACCTGAAGCAGACTGTCAAAACATACATTTGATCAAGAGATGATTGAAAGTTTAAGAAAAGTTAATTTTCCATAAGAATGAATGAATTGCACAGTTTAGGGTCAGGGAAAGAATGTCATCACTGTGGCTGCCAGGGAACACTAAAGAAGGTTTAGCAAACCTAAGGAAAATTCCTTATTCCTATCAGTATTTCAGCTAGCTTGTTTAATGCTACCTCAAAGGTTCCTACCTAACTTGTGCACACTCTTCGCCTCTGTGGTGCTCAGTTACAGGGCATTACTACTTTCATACTCAGCCCTCACTGAAAGCTCCAAATACACTGGAAAAATAAGAAAAGGGACAATGACATTTAGGACAAGCTCATTCAATGTAGGTGAATCCTGAACACCACCACAAACTACAGAAACTGTGGAGAGCCCTTGTGCTTGAAGCATTCAAGTATGAGTAAGAAATCTTTAGAATAAAGATGAGTCAGTATCAACAGACCTTTAGGTTGAGCTGTGTCTGTACATTCTAATATACAATGATAAGGTTGGAAGACAACAATCTCGAGGAATCAACATCCACGGATGCTAATGTAAATTAACATACGACTTACAACAGAGCTTATACTGAAGACTGGAGAAATAGTGTGGTTACAGCTCTGATAAGCATCTAAGTGATGAAAGGTCTCTACTTATTAGGCCACCTGGAGAAACAGATAAACTTGTCTTCATGTCATTTAAGTGAAATGTTACATGTTTGGTTCAGCGCTGTTCCACATCTTATGGGGACAGAAATATAAAGGCAGTCTCAGAATAAAGAAGGAGGGAAAACAAGAGTAAGAGCAGCAATTGTGTCAGGTTTGTAGAGGGGTTTGAAAGTAACCAGAAAAATGCAACTGTAATTACAGGACTTGATAATGAGAAGTGAGAAGCTATTACTGCTTACAACATTTGTGCATACCTTTTTACTGTTCTAACTGTACACAGTGTGCGGATGTCATTGTGCAGGTTTGGGATTTACACATAGAAAAGCACTGCTCTTTAACATTCTTTTTAGTATTTTTTAGGTATTGTTTACTCATGGGATGTTTACCATAGCCAGACTCGGAAATTATGGTTGAGGTGTACAAATTCCTAGCAATCTGGAAAAAAACAAGGGGATAACTCTGGCACAGACCTAGAACTAGGAACTGCAATAGACTGAGAACTTTCCAATTGCATACAGCAGGAACTGAGAGTTTGATTTCTTGCGCCTAAGTCCCACCAGCTCCACTGAGGCAAGCAGTTTTAGCCTCTGGCTAACACGAATACTCCCATTTCTGAGAGTCTGGTGACCTGGTGTTATTGCTATTTAAGAGACCATGCCTAAGGAAAAAGGTTGTACTCCAATTCTGTGACTTCCCCAATCTTATGCTCTGCAATGGATCTGACCAACTCCCAACACAGATCTTGGATGTGCTGCATGGTGTCCAGAGGGCCACTCCAGAAGCTGAGAACAACCAGACAGCAGAAGTGCCAGACCACCTTGCTTTTCTCCAGTCCCACGCCTCAGTGCTCCTTGGCTGACCACTCACTTGCAGAGAAGACTGGCCAGTGACTACAGCTCTGCTCACCCAATGCTACACAGGCTCCCTTTTCCTTGCACAGGCTGCCCATGAAACCCCCATAAATAGTGCTGCAGCAGCCTACTGATGGATGAATCCTGAATGAAAACCATCCCTGTTTTACTGTTTCATGTACCTGAAAGGGTCCTCAGCTGCACTGGGAATTCCTTGTACCAAGTGAATTTCATTCTAAATATAGAAAATTCTCTTTCTGAGATTTTGTACTTGAACTGTCATTTAATACTTAGAAGGATGGCACCATTATTCATCTGGAGAAAAAGAACCAAAATATTTGCTCCTGTAATGATCAAATTCCCCTCACTTCAGGCTTTGACCTCAAAAAACTTGGCAGTGGCCATTTGTGCGTCTATTCCAGCACCACAGTAACCCAAGGCTCACTAGCTGTCCAAAGGCACAGTGCTAGGATACAGTCATTATGTTTAGCTCAAAGCATTTAGCAAGCAAATAAAACCTACTCAGAAATTCAAGCCACAGGGAATATTGTTTATTCCAGGAACATTGTGCAGCTTGCTTTATGCATTTTTATAAATACAAATAAATTAAGTACAACTTCACCTTGTTGATTTAAGATGCATTTAACCTTTCTGCTCATATGTTCTTTAAACTGCAGGCTTTGCATTTTTATTAAAATAAAGAGTTTTGAAAATCTGAACATTTGTCACAGTATGCCATACTGCTGTCCCGCAGTTCCTCTCCTTCTGTGGGTATCAATTTAATCAAATATTTTATCAGAGGAGCCAGTAAGTTCTCACAGTGAACAATGGCGACCTACAGCAGATGAAGGCAGACAAGTATTCCTATCTGGCATGCAGCTATAAAACACAATTCATGTGTTATAGCTGTAAAATGACATATAAAACTAGTGAAGCTGAGGAAGAAGTGTAAATAAATGTAAATCACCAAAGTAATTACAAATAGGTAAATACTATATGATTTAAAGAACAGCTAAAGCTCAATGATCCTTGCTGTCATAAGGACAGGACAGCAAAGGTAGCCCTAGAGGCAAACCTGCACTAAAAGCATATCCTTCTGTAAAAATGTATGTATAGATTGTACTAGAACACATAATGTAGGCAAGATGACAGGAGGACTCCTCCCTATTTAATAGACAGTGGATCACTCACCACATCTGTATGTTTCACTTTAGCATGACAGCCTGATGAACATTACCTCAAGTCTTTGTTTTAGGTAGTTATATTGCTATGTCACATACAGGAAGAAAGCACGAGGCCCAGAATGCTGATAACTCCTGTGTTGTAAACAGTACAGCCTAAATGAACTGAACACAGGCATATTTTTACTTAAATATCCTCTCCAGCTATTTCCATCATGTTTGCTATGATAAATATTTACTTTAAACCATGCAGCTTTGTGACTGAGCTCTGTAACGCTTAGGCACCAACCGGCTCCCCAGCAAGCTGGGGAATTGCTGCTGTGTGTTCCCTTACTTCAACATCCTGTGCATTGTTCGTGGCTGGAAAGGAAACAGTTTACCTGTCGTGTGAATTATGTTCAAAAGCAGAAAAAGAAAGTTCACATTCTACACCAAGAAAGGTCTTTCTGTGGACTGCTTACCAGGTATAAATATGGATGTGCGAAATCAAGGCTCAGGTCCCTGCTGTCATTGCTCCATACCCTAGGTGAGTGGCTGAGCCTGGTGTCCACTGTCAAACCCAATGTGTTGCAGAGAGTGAAACTTCACATCATGGTAGGGAAGGCTGGCAGAACACAGCACTTGACTAGAACCCAGCTGTCTGCCTCTTCATGCTCTTTTAAAGTTCAGTATCTGGTAAAGTCACCTTCATTACAGTTATCAGAAGTAGCCACTCAATGTGCATGAGGTACTTGGGTCAACAACAGAACACAGCAAACACAAACTATGGCTGCCCACCTCAGAGCAGCCAAGAAGCCAGACTCAGCTCAAAGTATAATACTGCTTCTTATGTCAAGGCAAAGTCGGCTACAGAAATATTACAAGATAACAAGAGTTCTGTCAAGAACTGGAGGACTCCTCATTGTGGGGTGGTTTGACTTACTAGAGCAGAGCATTCAGTAAGTGACTAGCTGGAGAGCAGTAAATAGGCTGGAAGGGCTAGTCTGGTTTGAGATAGAAGGGACCAGCTCCTGCTTTACAGTGTTTAAGGGCTGGTAGGACACCTTTAGCTTGTCTGTGTTTTAGCAGCACATTTCTCTTTAGTGAGTTTAGTCATTGCTTCTTAGTCAAATAGCACCATTTAATTTTAAATGCATTCAGCCTTAAAAAAAAGTAACTCCTGAGCTCTGTACTCATCTTCCCTACATGCCAACTTGGAGCAATTTGATCAAAACCAAAAGCATGTGTCCACCATATTTATTTTGAAAAAAACCCAGTTTGCTAAAATTCTGCTTGAATCATCTTGAAATGAGCATGCCTTGATTAAAAAGTATATTTTAATCTATAATAAAGTGAGCATTCAGGACTCTCTCTTTGATGCTTCCTATTGTTTTAAAGTTATGATTAATATGGCTGATATTTTTTGTAAAAGGCAGTTAGTCAAAATAGCAAACATTCAATGTTGACACCCGTAAGATAAAGAGGAAAAGGAGAGGCTTGCAATTAATCAGAATTTTCTTAGAGATTTTGCCCAATGCATGAAAGAGCTAAGTGCTGTCACATGACCCATACAGACATTTTCCAGGAGAAAAAAAAGAAAATAAATCCTCTTTTTGTTAGGACCACAAACACACAACATCCGCTTGTAAAAAAAATCTTATTTCCTTGTATTTATTAAAATAAGGCCAAGGACCTTGTCCGTTATGCAACTGAACAACTGTTCCAGCGTTGTCTTAAAAAGCACTTTGACTTGTTCAAAGAAGGGACAAATGGAAAAATGACATTTTTCATATCAGTGTTCAAAAGGATACAATGCAGCAATTTCATGCACTTTACCACTGGAAAACTGCTGTATTATGACACCACAGAGGTTTAAAGCAGCAGGACATTTTCAGAGATAAAGGGAAGTGGCTGACTGGTCACCACTTTAAGCAGGGTTGCATGCACAGGTGACAAACCCTGGCATCTTTTTGCCTCCTGTAGAGCTACTTAAATTTATAGCAATGTGAAGGGTTGACTTTGCTCCATTTTGCACACTGCATGAACATACTGGTACATTTGCACCTGGCTCATTTTTGTAAATAATGAGATTCTGAATGGATAAAGCAGATTTGTGTATTCCCTTTTCCCTCTATCTACCTCTGTTCTCTAGCATCTGTAGGAAAATGTGTAAGAACCAAGAGGTATTTTCAAAAGCATGCTTTTTTAATTAATCAGGTTTATCTTGCAAAAAAACAGCAATATTTAATAGAGAATTAATTACAAACCCATTAATGACAATCACAAACACTGCTCTGTCTTTAATGAAAGATCATGGCACTTAGGTTTCCATTTCTTATTTATTTTCTCTTGCAGACTTTGGTCTTGGAAACAGGCTGAACTCTGTAGATTATCTACCAGCAGCCAGTTTAGAGGTTTAGCTTTTGTAAACACCCAGCTGTCATTTTAGCAGCTTGCCCATTGGAGAGGACTGCAAAGCAAGGGTGAAGTACTTTTAGGATCTCTGCAATGCAGCCATGGGAACCGAAAGAAGTTTCAGCATACAGGACAACTGAACCCGCAATGCTATAGTGAAAATAGCACAGTTAGCTCTGGGCAGCAAGGGACAGCCCTGGATCTGACCCCAGCTGTGCAGAGGCAAGCAGAGACCTTCTCCAGAGGCAGTGCAGTGGCAAGGGCTGGCACCAGCCCCTCTGCAGAAATGGAGACTCACCCAGTCTTTTGCCACATTTGCCCTCATCCTTCTTCACATCTGTGGCCGAAGGCACAGGCTGAGAAAATCCCCTGTCATGTCTATTCCAACTGAAGAAGCTTGAGCAGCTCAGTCAGCTCTTTGTGGACCTTTCCATGGGGCACAGGACTTAATGATCTACACACCCTGAATCCCATGTCTTCCACCTTTATTCTCCCAGTACTTCTTCCCTCTTGCCACCTAACCTGGCCCAAGAGTGCTTGCATTTTGGGAACTCTCACTGCCCATATTAGCTGGAATATAAATAACTGCAGAGTATATTTTCAGAGATAATGCCCTCTTAAGTTTGTGAGTTACATGTATATTGATTATTAATAAAACTTGTAATTTTAAGGACATACCCACCAACATGAGTAGTTTTGATAACCTCAGTTGCATTTGTGGATAACCAAAACTTTACTGAGCGTATATGTGACAAACTCTGGTAAATTGTTTAACATAGTACCTAAAACATATTTTGGTTTTAAAATATATTCCCACATCTTACCAATAGCTCATACACTTGAGAAACATATGAGTAAAAAGAACCAATGTGGAATTTTTACCAAATAGAAGTATTCCTAGAAAGTCTATGTCTAGGTCTCACAGTGACTCATTAACCAATCTTAAGCAGCAGTGATACCAAGAAAAATGGTAAAAACATAAATCCCAAATAGGCTTCAATATTTTTCTGGAAACTAAATTCCAAACTCATCTACCAGTTCCTATGCCTTTAAAAACATGACTAGGAGTCAATTCTTGACAGTTGTGTTTACAAATGGAAATTCTGCTAACAGTAAGGTCCAACATTACCTGATGGACAAACATGAGAAGGGAGTCGGCCATTGGCTTGCTTATCTTTGGGCAGCATCACAGGTCTCAGCTGATGTGACAGTATCATTTCATTCAATTTTTGCTGCAATGCTAAGTAGTCTTCAGATAATTTTGATATCTGAAAAAATATAACACAAATTTTTACAGTATTATATAAGTAAGTATATATTCCAAAGTAATAAAAAGTAAAACAGTGGACTAGAGAATGGATTTTAAAGGTATTGCTCCACCTACTGCTGTGTAGGTCCATGCTACATTTACCTCTCCACATCCCCTTAAAAAAAAAGAAAAGAGGGAAAAAAAGAGGAGAAAAAAGAGTTTGAAACAAAAAAAAAAAAAAAGAGAGAAAAAAGTGACACACAGGAAATTCCACAATGTGCCCCAGTCCTGCAGCTTCTTCATATTGGTTCACACACATAAGCAGATGGTGCAGAATAGCTCCTACAGCTGTAGGCACACTTCTCTGCAAGTGTGACACAGAAACTTTTAGATTCATTTTGAGACATTTCACAAGTTTACTAAATTTAAGGGCCTTGCCTGATAAGTGAACATTTCAACAAAGTCAAAGGTTCTGCATTTAACCTAAACCAGGTTAAAGCTAACGTCTTGGGTTTTTTTTTTTGCTAGCGCTCTTTGTCTTTCCCTCCTCCATGAAAAGACTATTTTCTCTTGCAGCCCAAGATATGCATTTTTATAAAACACTCATTTCAAAAATCTCAGTCTTAGTTCAGAGAGTAAAACCTCAGTGTCACTGAAGCCAGTAAAATAACTTGGCTGCTCTTTCACTGCTCAGAGTGTTCTGCCCACCATTCGTAGCTTACAAGCTCCCTACCTGCCGTGAAAATGCTGCCAAGTCACAGGCCTCCTTCTCTGAGTCTCCCTTCGGTGTCTTGGAGTCTTCAGCCTCTATACTGGTACTTTCCCTCTCTTTTGTTGTTTGGGGATCGTTATTTTGAATGTCTAGTGCTTCTGTTGTCTCCTTTATGGTTTTATCTTGACTTTTGCAAGGTAGTTTCCCTTCTTTTCTGAGTTGTCCCCTCCTTCTGTAACCCCGGTAACTGCTCTGAATAACCACTGCTGCCTTCTCTTTGTCTTCTGAACCTTGCTTCTGTGCCTCAACTTGCTTCCGTGAGCCTCTCAGTGACTCTTTTCTTGTAATTCCTTTACGTCCTGTAGACATCACTGATCCATGTTTCATGTGGTTTCTTTCCACACCCCTGTCTATCCTGGGCTGAACCACAGAAGATTCTTGATTTTGCCCATCTGCACTGTGTACGTCTTGATTATCTTGCACTTGCTGGTGACTAGGTTCAGCTGTGATTTTGACAGGCGTTCTGGGTAACTCTTCCAAAGAGGCCTGTTCCTCACCTTCACCCGCACATTCTACTGTGGGATTCTGCTTCACAGAAGCTCCCAATCCTTCAGCAGATGTTTTCTGTTGCTCCTGAACATTCCCTGTGTCACTGTACCCACAGCACTCACTGTCAGTAACAGCATCAGCTTCATCTTGAGTGTCCTCATTTGCTGCTTCTTCCAGTGTATCATACTGAGCTGGCTGCAGTTGTGCTTCAAGAAATTCCACAGCAGATAATTCTTCCTCTGCTATTTTTTTGTGCTGTTCCTTCATCTTTTTACGGACTCTGTAGCCTCTGTAATGGCTCTGAACAATGACAACAGCTTCTTCTTCTGTTTTAGGAAGGGCATTCTTCACTCCAGCTGGACTTTCCTCATCATCTTGAAGTTCTTCATCCTTTTCCTTTTCGCTAATGGATGCTGCATTTTCAGTTTGGTTCTTTCTAAGTGATTCCCTGAATGGAAGAGAGTTTTGGGCAAAAATTATAGCTGAAGGAGATGAAGGATAGTGACAACTTTACAACTAACTTTGTTGGTGTTTGTGTACTCAGTGGCAACTTGATACATCACAACATGGGAAAGATTTAGTGCATATTGATGGAATTAAAGATAGCAAACCAATCTCTGTCTTTCTGATAATTACTATTTCTTAAAATTAAATTCTGTTAAATTCTCCATGGAAAATTGGTAGGGGAACAATCTAGGCTGCATGAGGGCTGATAAAACAGTGAAGAATTAATTTAAATCTTAACAAAAATGTAAGGCAGAAACTTTTCAGCACCTCAAATATCTATAAATATGCACAATCCTAAATGAGCTCATGAAAGGAAACTGCCTCAAGTCACACTAGGAATGAAAAAGAATGACCCTGGGCATAGGTCTTTTACATTTGACCTGGAGCTATGCCCTAAACTGTTTTTGTTACTATCAATGAAACTTCAGTGCTAGCTGAAATCTGCCACCCTGTTCCTTCTCTCTGAAAGGCTCTGGACTCCTTCACAGCCGATTTCCACTTCTCAGGACTAGCCTCCACCTATTTAAAAGCTATCACAATGGTTATGCTGCTGCTAGCTCCATTACAGAGACTAGGACTACAACCAAATTGCAGAGGTATTTAGAATGTGATTCACCTCACCTAACTTTTAGCTGTCTGATCTGAGCAAGACATTTGGGTTCCTGATGTCATCGCCCACACTTAAACAGTGACTTAAGATGAGAAGAACAGTTTCTTGCAGATGCCTTTTTCTTGCTCTTGTCTGAGCATTTTTTATGAGAAGCTAGTTCCAAAAGGGACTCATCTACAGATTACATTAACATCACAGATAAGCACAATATTGTTGATCTTTCCCCTAAATAAGTCTTTATTACCTGGGCTTAAAAATATGAGAAAATTTGCTACTGACATTAAAAATCTCCACAGAGAGGTACATTACCTCTGCATACATATCTAAAATAATCCTAATTGGCTTCACGTTTAGCTTACAGCACTGCTCTCTGGCAGTGTAGTTACTGAAAAGGGATACATTTGAGTGATGTAAGAGAGAAAATAACACTACCTTCTGCTTTTGAAGATCTTCCTTTCCTTATATCCCCTGTAGTGAGACTGAATTGTTATTGCTGCTTTGTTTCTTGTCTCAGTTAATTCTTTTCTCTTCTTCCTGAGTAAGTATCCTCTGGCAACTGATACAAATTGTCATACAGAACAACCTTAGGCAACAAGCAATGGGTGCCCCACACATTTCAAAGAGTCAAATGATAAAAGCATCAAACAAAACACAATAAGGAAATATGAACCAGGGTGGTTATTATGATTGCATTCATCTGAAATTTTTTGGTCTCACAGAACTTTTTTGAGATTTCAGAAATCTGTACCCATTCTACATGAGGATACGAAGAAGCTCTTTGTGTTTTACTGAACTAAAGAAAAAACAGGATGATGCAGAATGAAGCAGAAGCATAGTGCTATAGAAGTGCCTCTAGAACACAGTGCTCTCAGCTTCATGTACCTGCTTTGCCTGATTCAGGCAATTGATTCGACTCAGTCTTTCACTTCCCTGGGAAACCTCTGATTATCAGGCTATAGAGATTACCAGGCTCTGTTTTGGCACAGGCCTGGAATTAGCTGAACACTCAATAGATCAGAGAAAAACCAAACATTTTATAGCTCAGCAACTACAGAAGACTTAGCTCATGGTCGTTTTACAAAGATTCATTATTGATAATGAAAAAGTTCAGCATGAAAGATATGCAAACTTCCACAGCAACCAGGTGCATTTGCTATATGTGCTCTGGACAGGAACAAGTTCAAGTTTCTGGTCTGAAGCAGGATGAATGACTCAAAACATAGGTGTTCCTTGAGACATGTAGGCACTGACTAGCTACTAGGGGCTTGATCAAGTTGCCTGCACATAGGTATCTAGTGCCACCTGAAGTGCTCTGGGATAGCCAAGGCATCTCTGTGGAGCTGGCAGAAAGAACAAGACAGATGTGAATTTTTGGAGAGAGAAAGTTGAGTATACCACATGAAATAAAGCTAGAAGCCAGGCAAGGCAACCTAGGGCATCTCAAATGACACTTGATACCAGTATGAGGGCAAATGAGCTGAGCGTTTGGTGGTTTTGAATAAAATGAATCAAACTCCAGGCTCTGCTGACTGTGTATGTCTTGATTCCCTCGGTAGGGCTGCGAAACCCAGAGGAACGTAAATTTAGACACCTAGGTCACTTTTAGACATCTACGCTGAAGTGTTTTAATCAGAAACTGAACTGCATTCAGAATGTTGCTTCAAAAAATTCCTGAACTTGCAAATAATTTCCTAATTGGACCTGGCACAGTCTCCACAGTGCTGTGATTTGGACAAATCTTCAGTTTTAGGGATTCAGCACAAATCTGCTAATCCCTGGCAAAATTAAAAGAATGTAGTGTTTTGTCAAAGTATATCTGTTGAACACTTATTCCAAATGCAGTGTAAGACTATGGGGACAGAGGGTTCAAGTGATTTAAATACCCTGAGGAGGTGGTAGATATAGGAGGTCTTACTCCAGCTCTGTTGAGAGTGTTTTGCTTCACAGGGAAAGGTCAAGCTCACTTTAGAATGGGAAGGGAGCATAAGCAGTCTGTTCTAATGCATTCATATAACTTGGTGCTAGGTTTTATTTGCCTTAGCATTCCCCACACATCATTTAGGCCAGCTTCAGCTCCACTAGGTGTAGTTGTTCAGTGTAAGAAGCACTGTATACAAGGGATGTAAATTATATCTTGATAATGGATATAGGGTAAAGGAACCCAAATACTTATTGAAGAGGCACAATTGGGTTTTATACTGCAGTCTGATAGGGCCTTAGAAAAGTGAAAATCATAAAGCACTTGGAATACTTTCAGAATTACTTGGACTACTGAGCCAATCCTCATTCTATTTTCATACAAAAACAATTCCACAGGAGTTATTTTGAAAGAAATCAAGTTACACTGTTGATGGACATGCCACTATAAGCTAAGTCTTATCTTTTCAGACACTGATTCATCCTGAGAACTTTGTTATGAGACAGTCACTGTCAAAGCTTTGTTTTCAAACTGCAAGAGGAATTTTGTATTGCTTTGGAAATAAAGGGAGGGTGAGGGGTAATTGAGAGAGCTAAGTAAAAATGGACCTCCATTTTGTTTTGGCTTTTTGTGCACTGAAAAATGTTGAAATGAAACTGCACACAGGACAGAGAAGGTGGATAAGAAGAATCAGCAGGGAGATCAACAAACAGAGCAAAGTGGTATATTCATACTTTTGCATTTGCTAAATACCCTTATATAATTGACAGCTTTCAGAGGTATAATTATTTTTGACATATTCTGGATTTAGATGTTTTCTACACTGAAGTTCTACCAACTGCAGTGAAGTGCTCTTCAGCACACACTAAGATTGGCTCAGTGCAATTAACAGATGTGTCTGACAGTGATTAAAACCAGCGTGTGTCTTGGTATATACTCCTGAAGGCATATCTGAGGTAGTTTAAATCTAGACAGCCTGGGTACTGGCAGCACTAGCTTATACTTGGGGTTTCCACCTTTGTAATTACAGGAAGTGCTGTGCAGATTTGCAGCAGCTGTCTTCAGACCTGTGCCTCTTCAGCTGTACGGCTGCTGATTTCAGTGCTGTCTAGACTACATCTGGCTCAGGGACATCTCTGCAGGGATGGGGGAGACAGAAAGATAGGGACAAAAAAGGGACGTCACACAGCATGTATCTGGGCCCAAGGTAATTTACCGATGCAGAAGAGAAGGAATATTTTGCCAGGGTGGACTGAGTGATGGCAAAAAAGAATCAGAGACGTAACTGAAATAACAGATTATGGTCTTCTCGAACATAATTACTATTGATAGGCAACGAAACCTATTCCTAATAGAAAAATATGCACACACAGACACACACACACAGTATATGCAGTGTCATATAGTGCTTCAACAACACCAGCTGTAATACTTAGACATCAGACCAGGAGTGAAAAGGCTTGCTATGGCATTTCACCAGCCCACTTCACAGCTGTGGAAAGTGCCTCTAAGCCACTTCGAGGTACAGGTAATCGAATACATTGATCCATTTCAACCACTGTATTTAGATATCTAACAGATAAATTATAACTCAGAATATATAAATAGGCCTAGTCAATCAGTGTAGCTAGGTAATAGGAAATAATCTAGACCAACGTACTGTGTATAGATAGCATATTAAAGCCACGAAAGCAAACAATTCTTACTTGCTTGAAATCTAGTGATATATTCTTCCACTTTTTTATTATGTTTTGCATTTCTGTATTCTTTACGAGCAACAAAACCCCTGTAAGCTGGAAAGAGATATCTAAAATTAAATACTCCATTAGGTACACAAAAAGCTGTTAAGAATAAAAAAAAAAGTTTGGAAGGAATTACAGAACTCCATTAAAGTATTCATAAATACTTTGCAGGCTTTATCTTTCTAAAAAATAAAAAGGTGAACAAGCACAAGCCGTAAATCTACATAAAAACTATGTTTTCTGCTGAGTAAAGTTATTATGAATCAAATGAATACAAAACACAAAAGAATCAGAATGCAAAATAATGTTGAAATGTATTAAAAATTTCAGTTGATGTCTCCATCAACAATGTAACTGACCTTATTATCTAGGTCAGTTAATACATTTTATTTTCATTATTACAATATATAACCTTGTCAGAGTATGTCAGAATATTATTAATAATGGTATCATCTATGCAATCACATCCTTCTATTGTTAAATTTGCCTTTTAAATATAACATTGATAAATGTAACTTCAGTAAAGAGATTGTCATAATCTGGTTAAAAGAAATTGTTCTTTGTAAGAATAGATATCACCAAGTATAAGATACTTTGTCAAATGTAACAGAAAGAAAACAGCAAAATCCACATCCAGCATGCACATCCATCTATCAACTGTACACACATACTAGCTTTAAGCAAAATGTTAAATGTTTTAAAGCTATTACCTGACTGTATTTTAATAGCACTTTGTTCCCTTTGTTCCTTTATCTTTTTGTACCTCCTTGAACCCAGCCACCCTCTGACACAAGCTTGAATCAAAATAATCATGTCAACTGTCTCTTTCCGCATTAAGTTTAGCTGCTCCACATGATAGTACTTGAGGAATACCTTAAAAAGAGTAGGCAGACAAGCAAAAGTTTTAGTTCCCCTCCAAGGCCCTGTACTCACTCAAAGCATTTACCTTCAACAAGACTTACAAATTGGTTTCAGATGATGAACATACTCTTTAGCTGTAGTACCTAAAGGATCATCCTTGTTAAAGATAGCATTTTGATTGTTTGGGGTAGTAGTTTACCTTACTCTCCCCCCTTCAACATCTTTTGTCAGTCCCTGCTTACTCCTGCTTTCATGGGAAGATGTTCCAATAAAAAACTTGTCTGTAACTATAAATCTGTTTTCAAACCTATGTGGCTGACAGTTGTGCTAACCTCACAAATCTGATGTGTGTTACATACATGTGATTCAAATCTGGAACCTTCAACCTCTCTGCTCTCCAGTTTTAAATCTAAGGCATTGTTTATTTACTAAATTGCTTTTATCAAGGATGAAGTTTATATAACTCCTGAAAAACTAGTCCAGCACAAGGGATACAAAAACATTCCTGGTGTATATTAGGATAAAATAAAACATGTAGAAAGAGCTTGTGCAATTAAGACAATAATTATGTTTGTTTTACAGAATTTTTCCATTTTGATCACTTGTCAGGACAGATAAAGGTCAACCCTAATTAAAGTAAATGCAAGCTATAGATCTCACATCTCAAGATATGCTTCCTTTGGCTGTATCTTGTCCGTTAGCATCACTAAGAGAGCAGAAGGAAATAAAGGCTGAGGAGGATGTAACTTCATGGCTCCTGTCACACCTATCCAGGCAGATGTCTCAGAAGAAAAACAGTTGTTTCTTCTGCCCTGAGGTGATTTCAAATAGTTTAGGATCCATATTTCTCTCTCTCTCTCCATATTCTTCCTGGGCACTTCTGTTACATTAGCAAATAGACTTGGTGCAGTACTTGTCTGATGCTTCTTTTCTCTGGCAGACCTCCTGAGATCTACCAATTTGGGGTGGGTGCCTGTCCCTCTCTGATGCACTGAGAAGACTAGTGAGCTAGAACCAAAAGCAAGAGTATGGGAACAGACGTGTTTCTCTTATAAAAGTCTTCCCCTCACTTCCCATATATGGGATCATCCTGCTATCTCTTCCTCCAGTGCTCAGCAAAGTGTGCCATAGAGGCCTCAGGCTGCAAAGCCAAAACCTTCTCCTTTCCCTGTGTGACTCTGACTGCTCTAGGGAAGAAGTATAACTTCTTTTCCTCAAGAAAGCTTGGACTAAGCTCACTGGGCTCCTTAACACCACATTTTTTAAGAGAAAATGCAATCAGTGTTGTTGTCACATGCTGCTTTGCACTGTGCCCTCACTAAAGCTGATCAGAATTTTAACACTTTATGGGGTCAGGATTCCGGCCAGATATCAGGGAACTGCACCCAGCAAAGGGTGTTTTTTGTTTTCTTTTTTTTTTTTTTATGAAGCAATAGAGACCAAGAGCTACCTCAGCCACATGGGTGAGAAAACAAATTGCTTAATAAGTTAGCAATGACACACTGGCACAATGCAGATACAGTATGTTAAAAATTACTTTAGTTTTTCCAAGAACCCAGTTGTCAAGGCGGGCTTTTTCCAAAATGGCAGCACAGGTTTCCGGGCTGACTGGAGGATCATCGTTTGTTTTGTAACAGATGAGGTAATACCTAAAGACAAACATATGATTCTTTATTCCATTAATGGTGAGCAATAGATGCAAATAAATTTAAACCACTCATTTAAGTGATAAAAACAGTTGCATGAAAGAAAACATAGCACTGAAAAAAACAAAACAGCATCTGAAAGAAATTGCTGTGATTTATAGGCAGCACTGAGAAACTCAATCAAAAGTGTGTGAGTGACATATTGCACACCCTGGAGGGTTGTTTAATTCCATATCAATACCAGAAGACTTTTAAAAAGTGTGCAACCCAAGTAGAATTGTGCATCAGTCCTTTGCTGCTCTGGCTCTCTGAATTCTGTGAAAGTGATTTCAGGGGCAAAATGAAATATTTTAAAAGCTTTTATCCTAAATTAGTTTATTTTGAATCTAGAAATGTCCTGTATATTTCATATCTTATTTCATGTGCCTGACCATCTACCTTTGAGATAGTTAACATGACGTGAAATGCATCCCAACACTTGTTACCTCCTTGGATTCGGCTTTGCAGATCTTTTTGGAACATACATGTGTCATTATGACATATCATATGTAAGAATTTAATTTTGCAAACTCATTACTCAGAATTAATTATGACTAGGAAAACAGGTCAGGATGCTCCTGCATAAAAATTACCCATAACGTACCAGCTCAGCTGCTGGGTAGTAAAGTTCTTGTGTGTTCCACGACCTTTCAATATTCTCCATAACAGAATGAACCATACTTATGTTTGCTTTCTTAATTCAGGAAAATTACATGAATCACGTGTGCATTCTGCTTTTTTCTTCTTATTCAGCCTTTATACACAAAGCTTGGGTTGTACCAGCTTTAAATAACAGTAACTATTCCCTCATGGAATAATAAAAAAAGAGATAATGTTGATTCCTGCATTATCACCTAGTCCTACAGCTCCATTTTTTCTTCTTTTTTTCTTTTCACTACACAAAGAATTGGCTTGTTTTTATTCTAACAGAACAATTTTGCCATTATCCTAGGTCTCCCTCTAACTCTCAACTATTACAAAAAAGAAACCAAAAAAGACAAGGAGATAGATACTTAATAAAAATCCCTTTTGTCTGAGGGTGATATTCTCACTGCTGGAGACCTGCACAACCTCACTGCAACCAGGGGCATGCTCTCTAGAAAGCTATCCCATTATGTTAACTGCTTTCCTCTCTTTTACCTGAACAGGAAATTTTTTTATAAAAAGCAGTGACCAAAAGCCACAGCACATCTTGGTGCAGTGGAAACTACCTTTCCTCATGCTGCACTCTTCCAAAATGGTGCTATAAAAACGTCTTTCTCTCCTCATGCACCTGCAGCACTCTGCTGATAGCTCTGTTTCTGGTGCACTATTACTTTTAAGTGCTTCTGTCTGAATGAGTATTGCTTGCTTCTTCACAGTTTTGATCTTCATTCAACAAATCTTACTTATGATTGATGCAAATACTCAGGGTCTTTATTGGTAAGAAAAGTACAGATTAAGTGCTCAGGATTAATTTTTTTTGGGGTGGAGGAAGAAGTGATAGTCAAAGGAACTATAAAATCATAGTGAGTTCTTTACTCTTCTTCTTAATAATTGACTAATACGTAGAAATTATATTTTAAACTAACTATACACTCAATGAACTTCTAATGCCCAGATTAGTAATATCCAATTATTATCTACTCTGTACAAACAGATGCTGCATAGTGATGAACATCAGGAGCGAGAGCTCTGTGGATGCTATGGCTTCACATTCTCAGCTTTAATTTGAAGCATTATATTTCTAAACCTTCAGCCTTTGAAGAAAACGTGAAGATTATAAGCAAGACAATTTTTACCAAAACGCGCAGGGAGCCTGAAACAGTCATCCTGAGATGCAATCTTCCCCTACCAACCAAAACAGGTCACTAATCTTGTACCTGAACTACTCTTTGTCATCCAGTTTGTAATCTTCTTTGTCACAGGAAATATCTCTGTAATTTTCTTTAAAGACCACGCCAAAGACCCTGCTGATGCCTAGCAAATGCCAAAGACACTGCTGATGCTTAGCAAACACTGGGCAGCAACGACAGGAAAGGAGAAGTTTTCTCCACGTCAGTGTTACCGTTTGATGAAGTTAGCGAAGAGTATGCGGTGTGAGTAACCCTGCCTGCGGATCCGCGCCGTCTCCAGAATTCCCGTGTAACGCAGCTGAACCAACACTTTTTCTTTATCAAACTTGTTTGCCTGCCGGTCGTTGTTTGGCTTGATGCACCTGACAAAATGAGGCTGGCCGACGACCATTTTCGATAACAAATCCATCAGAGAATACTGCAAGAAAGTAACAAGATATCTGCCACCAGGAGATTTATAAAACTTGTATGCTGAAATTTTATTTCATGTGATCAGAGCCATGTCCAAACCCATCTACCTTTCAGTAAGCTGGTACTTTTAAGGGTAGATGAAGTAAATGACCCAACAACAGTTCTAACTTTGGTAAGATCTCTAAGTTACTAGCATATACTACTTGAGAGAAACACTGATTCCAAATGCATGTACCAAATTCCACCCAGAACATTCCCATCCAACCCAGAACTGCCATAATGCCCTATATATGATAGAAACTCTTCTTACACTTATTTGCTTCTCTTGAAGCCTTGTTAGACAATAGCAGTTCACTTCCTTTTTTGTTTGTCACCTATTTGAAGATCCTTGTTCACCTAGAGAGTAAATCTGTCTATGGCTGGAAAGTGGAAGAGCAGCAAGCCAATAAGCAAGCCAGTAAGCCTCATCAGACTGGAGGAAATTAAGGCAACCCTGGAAGAGGGGCTGCTTACACTGCTCTGGTCTAGCACATCCTGTTTGTTGTACAGGCTGATGGTGACACTATAGCTTCCCTGCCAAGAGAAAACTGTTGAAGAGGGCAAAACTAGAAGTACACAAAATCACAATTCCAAAGTTGCACTTTTCTCATCTCACCAGGGTACCAAGCTAGCAGAAGGGATGCAGTTTGTAGCTCCTCATGCCCACTGAGGTGAATCTGGCTGGAAAGAACCTTGACTGGTGTTTTGTAAAATTGCTTCATTGAAGGATCTTATTAAAACACAAATAAAGGGGCTCACTCTTCAAGATTCAACCTGATTGATCAGAAAGAGGCAACCAGGAGGCAATGCAGTTCAGCAGTAGGTTGGATATATGAAACTAGTGTAGGACGTCAGGAGCCATATGTTTCCTATTAAAATGTGCAATTCCATTCTGGACAGACACTGCACCACGCAGCAAAGCGATTAATTAGCTTCATCACTAGTGTGCCAATTGAACACAAACAAGAAGGACACACTAATGGATATATTTTTTTTTCCACTCAGTCTGAGGTGGCAGATGCTTTTCTCAGTCACCCACAGATTTCTACATATACGCAAATCAGTGGGGCTGAAGCTGAATCTTCATTTAAGAGCGTTAGCTACCATGATCTGAGCAGGAATTTCCACCACAGAAAATAATAACAGAAAAGTGTAAATATAATTAACTGCTTTGCAGCCTCTGATGCTAGATGTGCTGGTAATGCACTGAATCACGGACATCAGGTTCAAATGAGATGAAATAAATGTTTCCATCTAGAATTTTAAAAGACCCCACAGCTTTGGACCACCATGACACCTAGGCAGAAATTATCCTTTGCAGTCCACAAAGCTATGCAATTGTACCTACTAAGTTTTGTACCTACTAAGTACTAATTGTACCCGCCTGGATGCCTTCCTGTGTGATGTACTCTAGGTGACCCTGCTCTGGCAGGGGGGTTGGACTAGATGATCTTTCGAGGTCCCTTCCAACCCCTATGATTCTATGATTCTATGATTCTAAGCAGAGATCCTGCTCTTTACCGTTCTCTGTCATAGATATAAATAGATCTAAATAATAGGTATAAATGAACTCATATGGGTCATGAGCACCACTTCAGCCATCTTTATGTTTTGCTGGGAGAGATGACTAAATAAGAGTTGAAAATTCAGAGCTGAGCCCAAGTGAACCTACTCTGCACACCACTTTAGAAGAAAGAATGCTCTTCACAGCTGTTTTTGATTGCAGGACCAGCAGCACAGCCAGTGCTTGGGAAGGTCAAGAGCACTGCTGAAGGAGTCACAAGGATGGACTCAGGACAGTTTCTGGGCAGTAACCATCAAGATCTTTCTCTGGAGCTCCTGCCTCCAATTGACTTTGCACTCTTGCTTCTTAAGATCTTAAAAGAAGAAATGCTATAACGTCCAACCTCCCTCCACCTTTACCCCTCTTGGTGGGAAAACACAGAAGTGAAAGATGAACACTGATGATCATACATCATCATGACTGAAATGTGGCTGTGTAATCAACACATTTAAAGGCAAAATATCATAATCTCCTGTAGGTATTTGTACTGCACACATCGCTGCACCATTTATGCAGTTCACAAACTCTAACTGGATCACTGTTGACTCTAAGTCAACAGGTGCTTTTAAAAATGGGAAAGAATAAACATTTTTTCCACTCTAGAAAAATTTATTAAAATATTTGATATCTTACTCTAAAATAAGAAGCCACTGTCTGTGTTTTCATGCTAGTTGTCTCTCTTGGATGATGTCCGGTATCTCCTGCTTCAGTCTATAAAGATGAAGAAAAACAAATGACACTTTTTATCTTTGAGCCTGTAGTGCCCTTTCCAACACCACAACAAAGAACTCCTCAGAGAACATCATTAATTAAAAAAATAGCATTCTAAAAAAAAAGAATTTACAGCATGATCACTAGCACAAATCAGTCACACCGGTACATTACATACACTACACAATACACAAACGTTCACACACAGAGGACACAACTTCATAATGGAGCATCTAAAAAACTGCCACAAATAACTTGATAATGTCTGAGGTTCTGTCTGTTATTTCATCATCATTGTTATTTTGGTAGTTTTCTAAGGAACTTGACTATGTTCCACACCAATATTTTAATTTCTCTTTTTGCTACAATACGGCTAGGAATTAATTTTTTTTTTCCTTCTGAAGTTGTTAACAAAACTATAGCCAGAAAGAAGGGAAATTTTAGGTTTTTACCTCACGGAAGGAATATGAATTGCAAAACACAAAGATATCCAGCTAAACAGAAAAGAAAATAGGAGAGGGAGAAAAACCAAGGAAGGAGTTACTTGCTTACTTTTAGTGCCAATAATAACATTGCCTTTCTGGTTTAAATTAGTGTTCAATGCAGAATCACAAAATCACTTTTCTTACCTTTGTATGACTGATTGATTTCTGGGGAGTCCACATTTGGTAACTGATTGTAGTTTTGCTTTTAGTGTGTGCCAGGTTACCTATGGGAAGATGAAAGAAAAGAACCCACCAAAATGCTTACATCTAATCTAAACTAAAAACTATGCTGAAGCACTGCATTCATGCCCCCAGTGTAACCACAGGATTCTAAAGGTCGTTGACTTTTTCAGAGTATGTCCTCATTTCCCCTTTTGCCCTTGGGATGGAACAGGCTCTGAAGAAGTTGCATGAAGATGGAACATGGGCTGAATTTTCCTCCTTCGGCACTTACATCACCTACTAGAGCAAAAAATAAATAAAAAGACTGCTGCAGAAGGTTAGAAAGATATATCTTTGAGTGCCCATGCGGCTTTACCCTAAGGATGCTATTGCACTACTTGAGTTCTAAGGCTACATCTATATTAGTTAAAAAGTGTTAGCATCCTTCTCTGGCCCTGAGGCAAAGTGACATGGCATGACTCAAGTCAATACGACTAAACTTTTTCACTACTCTTTTAACCTTCTTGTAAAAATAAGGTTGTATCTTTCCACAGAGCTTGTTGGAAACCATTGCTGGTCTGTGCTTTCCCTGGAAGTGTGCCTGTGTGTTTCTGGGAGACTGCTAGCTGACACGGTCCAAAACTGTCCCAGGGAGGCATGCTAACATACAGAATGGCAGATCCTGTCAAATTGTTTCAGCTACTCTTCACTGCTCCTGTTTGGTTTACTAGCATACACATAGTCTTAAGACTCTAACCTTGGAAGTAATACTTTTATTATGAAGACTTGAAGGACTAGGTTCGTTTGAGTGATTTACACAGACACTGGCCTTCTAAAGGAATAATGAAAATTCTGCTAAGCTTTCCATCATGTTGATAAAAACCTGTGTCCATGTTGACAAACCCCAATTATTGCTGCATGCTTCCATTGCTTCTGCTAATAACATAACAGTTCTGGAATCTCACTCTCCACTGGGAGAGCCTGTAATCTCTCTGTGCTCAGCTACTATCAGTAAGAGGTGGATAAGAGTTGGATAAACAGCCGCAAATATACAGCATGCTGAGCTAATGCATCACGTATTATGCGATGATATCAAGTGCTAGACCTCCCTTGGGCTTAACTGAATATCACAGGAAGGGAAGGATGGAGAGAGGACTACTCACATCTAACTTTAGCTATCTGAAAGTGAGGTGTTTACAGGATCTCTGTTGTATTCAGTGGAGAAAGGCAGTTCTGAGGAGATCTACCCCGTCTTAAGAGAAACACCTAAAACAGGCAACCTGGGTTGGACTCTGGGTAAACCTCTACTTTTTGATCTATTCTAGATCAATAACAGATCAGAAATCTAACTTTTAGGTGGCTATAGCTGGATGGTTTGCATCAGTTTCAAAAGGCTACAGAGAGTGTTCATAGTACTTAACAAGAAGACTAAAACAACCTTCAGTTATCTTGCAAAACATTATATAGGCCTTGGTATCAGTTCTTGGGACCATTTGGGCCCTGACTTTGGCTCTACAGAAATTATAGCTTAATATCTTAGCAGATATCAACAAGTGAAGAAGTCCAAACAAGTACATTGAGCTCGGTGTTTTCCCAAGAGTACTGACTTAAAATGGACTTTCAAGACCAAATTTTGCATTCCATCAGCAATGCATCTTCTATGTGAAGAATAGGAGCCTCACTCTCTGTAAGCAATGGTAACATTTTAGAGAAATTTCCACTAGGTTCTTCCCATTTAGCTTTTCTCCCATGTACAAGGAAGTAATACTGTAAAGTACTTACTGTGTGGCATCAATGGCATTACACAGGAAGTAATAGAACAAAATAGTATATTGGTTGTAAGGAGACTTACCCATCATCCTAAAATGGCAGACAGGACAATGTGCAAGGACATGCTTCAACCAAGGTGCAACTTAGGAGTAATTTCTGTAGAGCCAGCCATGTTCCTCTATCCCAACTTAGGAACGCCCTGAGGAAGGGCTCACTACTAGGACCCCACCAGTTACCTATTGTAACAGACTAAAAGACTAGGGAAATAGAGGAGTGTCTCCTCACTGTTTGCAGCAGATGTTAAGGAGCCCTAACCTTTGTTCTCTACTACTTTAGAGAAAAATTGCACTGAGACAAACCAGGTGATTTATATATGCCCTGTCCAAAAAAGGCCAGTGACTTACCTGATCCTTTCTGTTCAGTCCACAACTTAAGGGATGCACTCCACTCCCTGTCTTGCTCCCCTACCCTGAAGAGAGGACCCTGAAAGCCTCTACCATTTCCTTGGCACTTGACCAGACCAATCCCTCCCCTGCAGCTTGAGATGGCTGGGGCTCCATTCTGTATAGATTCTAGGGTTGGAAAGTTAAGCCACAAAGTGTATAATGTCATCAGCAAATGGTCATATGAAACCTAGCAGTGGTCATCACAAGGGCTAGAGAAGAATAAGAAGATTACCACAACAGCAATACCTGTTTTTGTAAGAGGATGTGTTACCAACTGTCGTGTAAGATTGTTTTCAGATGATCGCAGTAGCAGCACAATATCAGCTGGCAGAGTGTCTCTATTTTTGGCTAGGAATCCACTTGCATTATACAGAACCTGTTTAAAAAGTGTATTTATGCATCTTCTGGGCTTTTGAAAAGTAATTGTAAATTTAAACACTCTGGAATATGGCTTTTAATATATCAAGACAAATAATTTCTCAGCTCTCAGGCTTGCTCTTGCTTAGAATCTTTCTTTTGACCCCTGGAAGTTCTAACTTTTCAATACTGAGAACTATTATGATGCAGATCACTAAAAGAAAATCCATCACTCCAACAGAGCTTGAGACATTTACTTTTCCTAATGCAGATACGTTAATATTAATTTTAGCTAGCGTGGACTTATCACTAGAACAAACATATTACACTCCTCTTTTACATGTGTAAATGCACAATTAACAATGCACTTGAATTCAACCATATGACACAGGATTACCTATATGACTGTACAATCTTTCTGTCCCATTCATATGTGCTGTACTGGACCCAGGACCTGCCACTCTTCCTAGGGATCTCTGTATTAATTGTAGAAGAAGTTTACAAACTCAGAAACTCCATATTAGTAACTGAAATCTATCTAAAAGTTCCAGAAATGTTACACCTAACTCAAAATGTACCTCTAAGGCTTTATCTCAATGATGCTCTAAAGGACCCACAAGAAATCTTGGCCTGTGAAGAAGGGTAGAAGATACTGGCACATTTGATTTGGAAAAAAAAAAAAATCACAAAACAACCCAGTAACAGTCTTCAATTACAAAAAAGGCTTGTAAAGAAAGAGGAAATAAATTGCTCTCAAGTTCCATAGTAAACAGGTCTAGGAGTAATGAATTTATGTCACAGCAATACAGATATAAGTTAAACAGCAGGAGAAACTTCCTAATGGAAAAGCTTACTGAACACTAGAAAGGGCTGATGGGGCACTGGTGGAATCCCCACCTTCAGTGGCTGGTATCAGCAATGGCAGAGGGAGAGCTGGCTCTCAGCTCCTCAGCAGTTAGATATGATATGCTGGTTAAGTGGAATTCAGCTGGAGATGAGGTTCAGAGGAGTTACTGAAGGCCTTTTGTAGCTCCCTATCTCTCACAAAGGGCAAGTTATCTTCCATCAGCTGCTGGGACCTCTTTCTAGGCCAGCTGCTCCAACACTGCACAGACCCCACAGTTTCCTACGTGAGACAGTAATGCCCACTCCATACCCTTTAAAAGAGCTCAAAAGGAGGTGTGAGCTCCTACTTTCATGTGACAAAGTTCAGGTGACCAGTGGCATGTTGTTGCAGCGTGTCAGCAGCTCCTGCTGCGTGTGAAAGGTGTGGGCAGCAGCAAGTCACCTCGTACAGGAGGGCACGATGCTGCTCATCAAGCGAAGCCAAAAGCAGGGCCTCCACTGCCTATCTGGCTGATGACAAAGTACAGAACTGAGTGAGGCTGGTGGGATGTAGGAGGTATTAGAAAGAATGGAGCTGGATCCTGATACGAAGCAGTGGGAACAAGCAAGGCACAGGACTTTGAGGAGCTAAGGGGAACAGCACCGAGTTCATTACTATGTAATGATTATATTTTGGTACTGTAATACAGTACCACATTTACCTGGTGAACATTTAAGAAAAATGAACTGCCAGTGTTCCCTTTTATTCATGAGGGAAAATAACTTCTCAATTTACTTCTGATGCGTAAGACACTGCCAACATTTCCATGTCAGGCCTGAATAGATTAAAGTTGAGAACCAACCCAGTTGACCTCTTTTCTTCCAGCCCTACTATTCCAGAATCCTCAGCTAACACCATTATGTTTCTTACCTTTCCTGCATAATGATAAATCCCAAAGGTTAGATCTACTCTTTTGGGTCTCCAAAAATATTTTGACTTCAAGTTATCTTCAAATTTTTCTGAAAGGAAGCACAAAGCTTATCTTACCGGAGTTACTGTACAATTAATTGTCTTCCGAAGCTGTATCCCTCTAATGATATCTCCTGACTTCTCAGACAACACAGAGGCACAGAACAGATTGATGTTTTTATAGACTAAGATACCATAATGGTCTTGTAACAAAAGGCACTGGATAGAGAATATGAGAGCTTTTGGATCAGTTACTTGGCACCAGTGTTTTTTTCTGCATGACCTCAGAAAATCGCTTGCCTTTCTGAGATTCTGATCTTCATATATGAAACAATGTAGTAATTCTTTCTAAGGAGTCCTTGGGGAATTGTGAGGAAATATTTACCAACCAACTGAGGGCCTCAGTACAGCAGACCAAAAAGTATAAGGATAGTAAGATGACAAGCTCATACAATTGCTTTAGCATGGGCATTACTGGATTGGTCTTGGTTTTGGTCTGTTAAAAGTCTCATCTGACACTTTGCATGTTCAAAAATTAGTAACACAAGGGTTTATCTGCACAGAAATCCCACCTGAAACATCTAAATCAACTGTTAACTGCAACTACTCATCAGCACTGAAATATCCAGGATCTGAATTACAACATATTTAGGTGTTTTAACTTTCATTTCTGAGTACAAAACCCAGGGAGCATATTTCACTGAAGGACACTGAGGCAGGTTTGCAGCCAATACCCTTCAAAAGTACTAGAACTCTTGTTCAGATACAGTTCATCGAAAATCTCAGAGCTGAACATGATGAAAAATAAATCACTAAAAACATCAGTGGTATATAGTCTAAACTGGACATGCCAAACAGAAATCTAACACAGAGACACGCTGCAAAACTGTGAAATAAGCCATATACTTACCTACAAGTGTCTGATCTGTTGCTTGTGGGAATCGACTTTCTTCATCCAGCAGGGACAATAAACCCATTGGTTTCTGCAGGAACATATCTAAGAGGGGCCTGTTGTCCTCATATTCTATAACTCTTGCATCAACACCTTCATATAGGTATTCATTCTGTAACAAGCAACAGAAGGCATGTTTTTTCTGTGTATAAAGAACCACTTCAGAAAATAATTCACAAACTGTTAACCATAGCAAATTAAAACTACACTGAAAAAGTATGCCCCAGGGCTGAAGACATCAAGGTTTTGCAGGAACAAACATCAGTTGGGATGTCTCATGATGTCAGGCTATAGATTTTAATTTGGCTTTGGATATGTAAGTGCTTCCTATGGCATATTTGGTAAAGAAAAATGCTTTCCAGGAATATGCAAAAATTGGAGTTTGAAACAGAATTGAAGAAGATGAAGTATAGTGTTTGCGGAAGACTACAGATTACAGAGGCCTCATTTGTTTGATCCTCCTGCTCTAACACCTGGAAACGTTCTTAGGTGGAGAAGATTCGTGCACACACCCAACAACTGAAGAACGGTGTACGTACTTTTTAAAAATTCAATAAATTGTATCAGCTTGGCCTCTATGACATTTTCACCCCTTTTAAGTAACCAGGGAAAGGTATTCAGTAAGATGAAAAAATAACAGAAAAAGCTGTGGGGGTTTTTTTTTGGGTTTGTTTGTTTGTTTGTTTGTTTTTTTTTTGTGTGTGTGTGTGTGTGTGGCTTTTTTGTTTTGTTTTGTTTTTCCCTGAAGACTGCAAATATTTTTGGATGTCCACCAGACTGAGAAAAACTGTGGACAAATGCTGAGTCCACAGTGTATTATGGTTTTATCTTGCAAGTAATTTAGTTCCAGCCGATGAATAGAAGAATGACTTTCTTTAATCCTTCAGCAAGGCAGAGGACAGCCATAGATTTACCAAGAGAAAGATGCTGAAGGGACTGTTGCGCCTCCATTATTTTTGTCTGCATTACATCATGCAATAGCAGCTATCCCCTGCACAGTGCTCCCATATATATCAGGGCTTCTTTCAGTTATGTGCAGGCTATACTATGAAACACATAATTAAGGCTTTTGATCTACTTTTAAAATCATCCCTCTTCAAAAGGATAGGACTTATAAAAAGTTTTCTGTTAATGCATGGTGTTAACATCACCGTTGTGCTGTCCTTAATTCATTGTGAGAAGTGTGTCGTAAACATGAACGATGGCTAATATTGAGTTCACAGACCTCTAACCCTGAAAGATCTCTTCTTATGTGTCATGCACTTGAGTCTGAATGAGTGAAGAAGCCAATATATCAAGCATTTTGAAGAGGAGCTCACTGTCGTATACAACAGAAAAGCACAATATTAGGTTTCATACCTCTTCATTTCTAAGCCAGAGAGAAACGGCAAAATTAATAAATTCAGTAACACTGTCCTGGAAATACAGGCCCAAATAAATAAATCTGTTGATCCATTTGTAAGAGAACACAGATTATACACCTAAACCCTACCAGTGTCCAGACTGATCTAATTTCTCAGGACACTCTTTGCTCTAGAGATACATTATAGCTCAGTTCATATGCCCATGCAAGTGTGTAAGCAGTGAGAATCTCTCCTTATAGCCACATGAGGACTCTTCCTCTCAGACATATAACATTAACTTTATTCACATCTCCTCAGGAGCAGTGGAGTTTTGCTTTTTATTTTAATCAATGACCTGAGCAGCAGGGCAAGACAGAAGAGTAACAAATGCATTGCTCATATAGACAAGAAGTTAATTATAAGACCCAGTGGCAGGAAGGGAATGAATCCGTGAAATGTCCCAAAAGTAACATCAGAGTAGGGGCAGCTGAACAGGACTGTGGCTGTGGCGACACTCAGATGTTCATGAAACCAGCTGTTACTGCTTAGGATTACACTCATCCAGGGGAAAAGGGAAGAGATTGCTCAGGATGCATCTATTGGAGATGAGTGTTTCTATGGCACCCGGACACCCTCAAGCAAGCTCTCACAGACAACCCATCTAATGATTACCTTTTTTCCAACTTGAAATGCTTGTGAGAGAGGGTGGCTTCGAGAGCTGATGAGAGAGTTCTGCTCGAAACTGAAAGGAGGTCTGTCATAGCTGTGCTACTACACCAGAAGAGCAACACCTGCTCCCCTCCCTGCCCGGCCAGCGCGCGGGGCCTGGCCTCCAAGCCTGCGGCACATGCCACCTTTCACTCTCCTGTGCACCTCCACGACAGAGCGAGTGTCGGTGCTGACAGTTTTGGGACTGCTGCCGTCTGCCCAGTAAGATATGAAAGGAGTTGACTCCATCACTTCCCATGGGCTCCTGGAGGATAGCTGATAACCAAGTCTTCTAGGCACCAATGTGACAGATGGCTCAGAAATAAGATACTATATTACATTTTCTTATGCAATGCTGGTCTTCAACCGTATTATTAAGATACAAGCAGAAAGGATAAAAGCCTTAATGATGCATATCATAAAACTGTAATGAAATAGATCTTATTTGAATTAATAAGCTGGATCAGCTACAGGATTCTGTAATCCCCCATGATGTTCTGTGACAAGAAAGCTCCTTAAAATAGCAGCTGCTCATTGAAATTCTAAAGCATAATCCACTATAAAGTATTCCTATAGATGCGATGACAAAAAGAATGACTAAGTTACACTAATACTTGGGCTCCCATCTGATCTCAGTATTGCATGGTATCTTTTCTGTGATCAAAACTAGGTAATATTATCTTGTGCAACCTGTTTTCACTTGATAACAAGAGAACTATTAAATGCATTACCAAATGGTCTTCATGTTTAATAAAACAAAAAGTAATGGAATTTTGCAGAGAATATCATACGATGATGCTTTGGTTTAAATGGGAACACTGAGGACTTACTCAGAATGAAACTTTTCCAGCTTAAAATAAGAGATAAATTATCTTATGAATGTAAAATAAATGTTACATATATTTAATGCAAAAAGTAGCATCTTTCCAATGGACAGTAAACTTTCCAAAATGTTTTAGGTATCTGACATTATACCTTTTACTTTTTACAGAAGAATCACAAATGACGAAGAAATGGGAAGGTCGTCTTGCTGGACAATGTTACCTGCAGATTATGAAGCTGACAAAAAATTAAGTTACATTAGTACCTTACATGTAAGGGAAGTGTACCTTAACTTGAAGGACAAGACTGAAGGGGCAGAAGCTGTGTTTTCCTTAACATAAAAAAAAGTTTCTGCTAGGATTCAGTCCTCTTAACTATAGACACATAAAAGAACAATTTAGTTGAGAGCCCACATTTCCTCACTAGTCAGTGATGACAGAGATGTACCTCTTCGTTGCCACTGACTATCAGGAATCTAAATTATCTTTATCTTAAACTATAATCCTCACTTCAGTCTTTCTGTTAAATTAAGGAAAAGAGACTGCATTCAGGCTTAAAAGCCTTTATTCTTAAATGCAAATATTAAGTCAACAATAAAGAATCAATTCCTTACTTGAGTACTCCACACTGGCAAGAAGCCACTGCTCTTACAGACACCCTGAGCTTCAGGTGGTGACCCTCTGCCTTCCTACTAGTCCTATCACTTCTGAGGCCATATTTTTGTAGACCACACTTCCAAGGAAAGCAAAACTGTGAACACTTTTCAGATCCAGATACAGAAAAGAATCCACTGACAATGCTAAAAGCATGTCACCTGCCACGCTGAAAATACAATTCAGCCTTATGAGTTTACTATTTGGCTTCAGTGCTCAAGTTGCTAAAAAATTATTCAACTTCCCTAGTTACATAATCACCACTTATTAGGTTGACATGGGTTAACTGAGAACTAGAGTATAATCAACTGATTTAGGCCTTGATTTCCCACTAGAAATATGTCAAATTTCATCTAATTGTATATGGTATGGAACTGGACAGGACAAAACAGGAAAACAAATAAAGGACCTGCAAGTTTTATTTCTTTTGAGGGAAGTGTGAAAGAAATTGAATTCTGCAGTCTTCCTTGGGTAGATCTACAGTGTGGAATGCAGTGTCACATTAGAGATTTCTGAGACAGCGCAGAGCAACCCAACATGTCTGTCTGGCACTGCACAGGGCCATGGAGACATACTAGCCTGGGTGCCCAGCAACAGGGTTGCTCCACCAGCAGGACAGTCAGCTTGGGTAAATGAAAAGTCAATGCAAATGTCTCAGTGAGTGCTGGAATCAGCCTTCTTCCAAGCATAACTCCTGTCTTGTACTATCAAAGACACAAACCCTTACATATATGTAAAGACAGGTAGACACATCAAGCGAAGGGCCAGGGTCATCCTATTGTTTGGCTTTTGAATAAGGGATACTTTTATCAATAACAAGAAAAATTTCAGTCATATGATTCTGAAAATATTTCTTTTTTTTTTTTTTTCCATTTAGTAATTATATGTTCTTTTGCAAACAGCATTCTCTTCTTTGTCTACAGGGAGGGCCTGTATTTACAATTAAAAGACATTATTGGTCCTAACAGAGGAAAGTCCTTACAGTGAATAGAAAAGATTCTGAAGCCACCTGCTTTCTCAAAGACTGTTCTTGTGATGTAAAACTGAACAACCATGTTATAAATAAGTGAAAACTGATGTCTTATAATGACTATGAATCATACTGCAAACCAGCCCATGACACTGGGTCATAATGCAGAATAATACATTTGTCATTTCCTGGCTCTGAAAGGGGTGGGGGATTTACACTCACGCTTGTATGAACTTAATCTGTATAGCTCATTCTGCACTGCCATAGTAAGATCTTTGAGGACTGCTCCAAGATAATATAATGAAGTTTGATATAATCTGGTGTAGTGGTGTCATGTCAATTAAAGTCGACATCTTACTCGGTTGGTATTACAGGCAGGATGTGGAGACTTGTGATAGGAATATTAGGACTGGTATAAATGAAATATGAATGGAAAAGTGTGCATAAGCACCAGAACAAAGAGTCCTAGAAGAATGGCCTATGATTTGAATGAACATTTGTTCACAGCAATAAAATTGAGGGAAGTGTTATTTACATTGAGGCCAGAAGGCCTTCACTCACATAAAAACACAGCACAGACAGCTAGCAAGTGGAACACCCTCTAAATCTGACAACAGGAGGATGACTGCAAGGTTACAGCACATTACATATGCCTTACCATTTCCTACGAGCCCACCAAAGAAACAGACTGTAGACATAAAGATGTATATTTTCCAAACAAGCAAAACCAGATAATGACCTTACCTAAAGATTATATAGACTGAAGTAAATAAGGTTCTGAGATGAAGAACTGCCCTGTAACAACTGATGTTTGCTAAAGGGCATAAAAGATCTGCCCAAAAAGTATTTAAGCAAGAAGAACCTCAGACACATGATGAAGACTTGCTAGCTGGTATCCCTTATTCCCTGTGTCACTCACAAATGATCCTGGTCAGACCACTTGAACACACAAATCCTGGTGCTTTCTATGTTGGGTGTGAGTCAACAAAATCTATGAGAGAATGAGTGGGGGTGGGTAAAATCGACATGTGTAGAGATTTCTGTAGATAATCTTCCCCTTGCATAATGTCTATAATTGTCACTAATTTCCCACAGAGAGAACTTGAAATCAGAAGTTCATTTTTTTTCCCTTATCCATAGCAAAATAACCATGCTGACCTCTCTGCAGCAGAGTATGTGCAAGAGAGTGAACTGTTCCTACTAGATGGTGACACCAAAAACCTCTGCGTTAACATAGGTCTGGCTAAAACGTTCTGTATTAGGGTGTCTAGAAACAAGTAAAGGGAGACTACACTGAACAGGACCCATATCTAATTAAAAAAAAAGATGGAATACTAATATTTGGGCATACAGGGACAGGGTTAGGAAAGCCAAGGAAGGTCCTTCAGCAGCAACTAGGGAAAATATGGGCCTGTGGCTGAATGGGCATGGATGACATGGAAAAAGCTGAGATACTCAATGCCTTCTTTGCCTTGGTCTTGACGGATAATCCTAGGTCCTTGAGACCAGGGGGAAAGTCTGGAGCAAGGGGGCAGGGGTGGATCAAGTTAGGGAACATTTGAGCCAAGTGTATGTCCATGGGACCTGCTCAGTGCCTGGATTTGACAAGAATAAATAACAGTGCTGCAGGCTGTGCTACTTCCATAATCCAGCTGTTAGAAACAGAAGTAGCCAAGTTCTCTTTTTGTGTGAATTTGTGCACTTTGGAAAGGAGACACCTAAGTAACTAGAGTAGTTCAGTCTAACTTCTCCCTGACTTTTAAATGGTATTAATGACAAGAAAATACTTGTGACTGAGAATCTCCCACATAAATCTATAAAAGCAATCACAAACTCTAAGACTGCAAGAGAGCATTTTCTGAAGCAATTGCGAACATGATAAAATATTGATCCATTAAAAAAAAAAATCAATTTTGCACATACATATATACACCTCTAAACTGACACATGCATGTACACACCTGCATACACAGATACATTCCAAACTTGTATCTGTCTCATCCTTAAAACAAGTAGTGATTAACACTGACGAAATACTCATTTTCTACTAATAATTAAAATTAGCACTCAGGAGGATTTTCATCTATGTATCATAAACACCAATAATTTCAGTAAAACAAAGGAAGTATTATTTCACCTAACATTTGAATGTTGACTGTTCTGCTCATACAAAATTCTAGAATACTTCTCTTTTCATCAAGATTCATATTTTTTCTCCTGACAGTATTTCTTCTAATAACAACATTGAATAATGGTTTAAAGCTGATTAATTTGCCATGGAATTATTTACGAAGTTGAGGTGATCTTTTTTGAGGTTTTTCACTCTTTTCTTCTATTTCTTAAACTTTTATATTTTCAAGTCTATTCCTTTTCTCTGTTTCGCCTAAAATTACTTAGATTAAGTCCATCATTAGTTAGCTTAGATGACCTAGTTCCTGAAAACACATAAAATAATTGTGAGATCTTAAGTTTTTAATAATGGAATTTCAGTGTTCATTAAACTTATTAGTAAGATAATATAAACACTGTGTTTTAAACATTATGCTACTCGTTTATTTTTTGATGTAGAATCATACATCACTCATGTTGTTCCTCAAGAAAACAACATTGCATTTGCATCAAACTGATTATCACTGTTATGTTGCTTGGATACTGTGAATTTCAAGTTTAATGGATTTTATGTAGGCATTTTACTTGCAAATAGCAAGCATTGCTTCACAGAATACTAACTCAGAAAATATTTGTTATAATCTGCAGTTTAAAACCTATTATGGAGAAGGAACAAGGTAGCTTCTTGAGAAAAGACTTTATACCTTCAGCATTATTCAGGTTTTATCAAAATATTCAGCACATACCTGTTCCCAGGCAAAGACATGTTGATTGAAGTAGAACTGAATTTGTTCATTGGCAATGTTGATACAGAGTTGTTCAAAAGAATTTTTTTTGAAATTCTCAAAACCAAAGATGTCAAGAATTCCAATGTTCAAACCGTCATCATTTCCACTGCAAAGATTAAAAAAACTTTCTATTGTTGTATCTTTATTTTACACTGGCTATTTTCAATACTATTTAACAAAAGGCAATAATGGGCTAAACCTGTATGCCTGTTGGAATAATTTTTGCTAAACCAGGTATCTTTTAAAATAATAATAAATTTTTGTTTGAAATACAATAAATGCACATCAATTCAAGGATGACTGTATTTTCAGACCACATGCACTGAAGCACATAATGACTGAGCCCATTGGTAAGCATATCGAAGAGTTACAATTTTATTTTTAAACTAATATTTGCTCATTATTCTGTTTTAAAAAGCTGACCAGTACAGAAACAACATGCAGTTCTTTTTGTTTCTCTTGTAATAAAACAGGCTTTACTCACCAGCATCTTGAAATTGAAGACTGCTGTCATTAATTATTATTTCTTCACATTATTTATTCATATCAATTAAAACTGCTTATTTTAACATGAAAGTCAAGAGAATAAATACCTAGACCTTTTATATATCTAATTAAATACTTTAAGTACTGGAATGTGGTGTTAATTTAAATTATATGTTAAGTTCTAGAGAAGTACTACTAGTAAAAACTTCAGTTTGAAATTTTAGCTAAGGTATTCTGAGAGATACTTGGTCATTTCTGCAACTGGTACAAAAGCTCTAATATAGCTATTTATTTGCTGAAACAAAGAATTAAGAGGATATAATTCTATATCAAATGGAAGTTGACATTAGCATATTCTCCTAGCTAACCTAACCTAAAAAAATAAATCACCTTCTATCTATAAAGCCCCTTTGAGTGGCTATAAGTAACCACTTTGTTTTGTTTTTGAAAGAAAAAGTTTAGGAAATTGGATATGGAGAACCATCCTCAAAAGACTCATGAATAGCACCTGAATCTTGTTGTGATGTCCATCTCAAAAATGGAAGCATTTCACTGTGGAGTGAACAAAGGTATTTGTTGATTTTGAAATGAATTTCGTGACTATTTTATCTGTCCAGAAATTACATTTTTATTGAACTGATTAAATTTGTCTGCTCTGTTCCTCCTCCTCAGAGCTAATTACATAAAAATAGCAAATACAAATTATTTTACTATCACAAAACCAAAGCAGACTTCAAGGGGTTTTTTTGTATAGTGAACATTTAAGGTCAAATTTTCTTCCTTCTCACTATGATAATTACTCAGTTTGAAAAGGGCTCTGTAACAGGCATGTGAGAGAGGCACACAGGCTAGCAGTGCTGTCCCATCTAGCATGTATTTTATCATATCACCTATTGATTGAAGTTCTATTCATTGCTGCTCTCCTGTAACCAAATATTTGAAAGTTTAGACAAATTTTAGGATTGCAGCTTTGGCTTTCTTCTGATGCTAAAAAAAATCCAGAAAAGCCAGATTTGCAAACCAAGGCTATTTATTATTGATATTTCTCTTCAGGTACTTATAAATTTGCTCCTTTTCGCTGCTACTATCAGCCACAGAGAGCTTTGACCTATAGGATCTACAATGCAAGCCACATAATTTCTTCTTTCATTAACTTACAAAATACGTTATATCCTCACTCCCTATATCTTTCTTGCCTCTCTGTTTAAAATGTCACCTGGTAAGGGTAGGGTGGGCATTAACCTCAGTAACTGTTTGGAAATTACTCTCACATATATGAAACTACACTCACAACAACAGTGACAGAAGCAACAGCATCAGTGCAAATAAGACCAGAATTTGACCCATGTAATCAACAGATGAAGGTCAAAAATTGATCTTGAAAAAGCATAAAGGAAGAAGTAGTTAGTAGGTAATTTACGAAGGCTTACATGAGTAAAGATCCAACAGAAAAACGCCAGATGCCTGTGCTATCCATGTATTCCGTACTTTCACTGCATACTAATAAACAGGGTGATTTTTTAACACGGCAGTGTCATAAAGAAAAAGGCATCAGAGAAAAAGTAGATGAGAACCTTAAATGTGGTAGTGTGGATGATATTATTCCCACAGAAAACCTCCCCTTATCCCAGAAAAGCTTTTTTACCTTAAATGTTTGTCGGGTTTGAGTAAAGTGTTGATGCGATTGACTATCCAGCTGAAGAGGCGCCCGTACAGTGCTTTGGCCATGGCGTCCCGCACATCCGTGGCCTTCTCCACACTGTTGGGACGAATAATTGTTTCTCCTCGAGTCACTACACAGTGAGAGGTGAGGGCCTCTTGCAGTTCATCTGCCTGAATACATAGCAAGGATGCACCTAGGAAGGAAGGTCACAGGCACCGCTCAGGGGTAGATTCTGGGTGGAGAAATATGCATTTTTACAGTCAAAGCTGCAAGTGCAACGTACTGCAAATAAGGGCCAAGTCAGAGTCCTGAACTATGACTAATGAGGGTGTTCATACCAAGTAACTGTCAATATCTAATTATCTATCACAAATAGTACCTAAGTATCTATCATCAACCTTCCCAGCTTCCACTGCAGTCATTAAGTGATTCAAACCAGAGGCCTTAAGGTTCTAAACTGCTTTATCAAGGAGGCTATTTCCCCAACCCTCTACAGAAAAATGCTAGGGAATCTAGGTGATTACGTCAGGAGTGTATAAGTTGCGAGGTGTGACCATCCCTCTCAGTTATAATCCGTTCATATAAGCCGTGGCTGTCCTTTTGCTCCAAAATAGGGGTGCTTTTTTCCCAGTTCCACAGTATTTTTCTGTCTATGGCAGGAAAACGTGTAAGAAGATAGCATGAAGACTCTATTATCTCCCCATCCATAATTATTGAGAAAGACAGCAACTTTCTTGAGAATCTTTACCCCTTTCCCTCCTCTGCCTCCTAGCCTATAATATAAGGTATCCCTTCCAAAGAACTAGTAAGCCATATTTCAAAAAGCACGTGTGGGACAAGAAATGAATATCTGAGAAAGAAACTGGGAAAAAACTATTCAACGTGTTAATGAGGTTCTCCATCAGATGTTCAAATAACCTTGGAAAAATTCCAAAGATTTTGTTTTCAGGCATCTGCAGTATTAGTCATGTTTCCTGAATGACAGTGAACTGGTTAGGCAAATAAGGTACATAACATGGGAAATATTTTCTTCTTGCATTTGAATTCAGGTGGGTTTGGAATTAATCTATCTTCGGCATTTAATTATTCTTGCAAAATTTCCATATGAATACATTTCTCATTGACAACTCTCTTGCAATAAAAAAAACCCCAACCTGTTATCAAAACACTAAAGGAAATCAATCTTAAAACAGGAAAAACACTCACAATTCTCAAGGGCTACCGGATTGGAAATGTTGCTCTTGTCAATCATATGTTCAGATACCACTGCAGAAAATTCAATGTTACCCACATTTAAAATGGCAGCCAGGACACTGTACACACTTCCAAGTTCCTGAAAAGTATATTAAAAAAGATGCAAAACTTAATAGCCAGACAGATTTGTCACTTTGGTTTGCGTGATGGGCACGTATACTTGTTCCATGTTGTCTGCCACATGCCCACTACATTTAGGAATACTGTTCTCAGCAGCTACTCCCTGTTCAGTACTCAGCTTAGTCTTTCAAGAGTAAAAGACAAACCATAGCCTCATCTCTCTTCCATACTTGTCAATAGGACAGGATTGACATGAAGTAGGGGAAGCACAAACCAGTGGTGAACATAAGCCTCTTACACAGAAAGAATTCAGAAGTTATTTATATCCAGCCCTCACTGTCTCTGCAGGTACAACTGTGCCTAAAAATGTAATACTTAGATTGACAAAAATACAAAAAAAATACCTGGATCTGTCTTTCTTGGATCATGGAAACAAAGATACTTCAGACAATAGGTCTGTAACAGTCCTCACCAACATCATCAGAAAATGTTTCACCGGGAGAAGAGTAAGACCTCACATCTCTGATTTGGAAAAGCACTTTACCGCTCCAAATGTCAGTTAGGAACAATAAACTCGCCAAAGAATTTCACTATGGACTTTACTTAAACATATTTAAATTTCTAATTATTTAGTACGTTCTGAAGAGGAACTCTGCCTTGAAAAAGGCTATTATTAGTTTGGGCAGTGAAGTGATATATTCAGTAAATTATTTTAAGTACTTATACATGACAAACAAACTCATATTTGTAATCAATGAAATAATGCTTCCATTGCAGGTTTGACTTAGATTTGAACTGTGAATTTTCATCTGAACTGTCAACATTTATCAGCCTACTTGATGATCCCTAAGTATTTTCTGTTCAGAAATGCTGAGGTGTTCCTGTAAAGCAGACTAGGCTTTAAGATAGGAATCTGTTATATTATATACTTCAAGGCATGTAGTGCTAGTGAATTTTACAGATAGCAGGTTTATAAGTTTTATAGTAGTTTTATAAGAAGCAGTTTTGCAAATTTGATTGGTATTTCCAATGATGGACTTTTCATAACTGCACAGCATTTTATCCCTAATATTTAATAGTTTGCTGACACCATGTCAGGCATCATTTAATCAGATAAAATGCTTAATCATTCTGGAATACTTGATCTAGGGCCTACAAGAAAGCTGGGGAGGGACTTTTTAGGCTATCGGGTAACGACAGGACTAGGGGAAATGGGGCAAAGCTGGAAGTGGGTAGATTCAGGCTGGATGTGAGGAAGAAGTTCTTCTCCATGAGAGTGGTGAGACCCTGGAATGGGTTGCCCAGGGAGGTGGTTGAGGCCCCATCCCTGGGGGTCTTTAAGGCCAGGCTGGATGAGGCTCTGGGCAGCCTGATCTAGTGGGAGGTGTCCCTGCTCATGGCAGAGGGGTTGGAACTGGGTGATCCTTGTGGTCCCTTCCAACCCTGACAGATTCTGATCTGTTTTAGCAGAGGACTTTAGAGCCCTAATGGCTCAATGGTTGGACTTGATGATCTTAAAGGTCTCTTCCAACCTAAAGGATTCTATGATTTTACGATCTTGTTTTCACCACTTTCAGAAGTTAGTCTAGCAGTTAATTAATTATTCCAGTGACAGCAAGACAAACTAGATAAGCTCACTCTAAAAAATTACACTCAGAGTAACTGACACACAGTTTACCTAAGCTTTAAGCAATTATTTTCATTTTAAGCTTAGGGACACAAATGAAATGCAAAGAAGTGGATAGCATAACTTCTGCCATTATGCTGTACTGTATGTATAGCAGCTGACATTTTGGTGCCCTTTTCAAGTGTGTTTCAAATCTAGCTTGATCTGTTTCATACAGCATGATTATTGTTCACCTCAGGCAGTCATTTCCTGTTAATTTTTGCCATGCAGCCTGAAATAAACCAGTACTCTTTGCAGACAGGGAATACTGATGGTAGTTACTATGAGAGCCTCCCAGTCAGTTAAAAACAAATTTTGAAGAAATAAAGCCTTGTTTAGGTCTCAGTTTTATTTAAAGTGGAAAAGATATTTTGTCCAAGGTTTTCTGCTAATAAAACACAGAACATGCTTACACAGAGCCTCCTCTGTGCACTGGGATCAATGTCAATGCTTAAGGCTGCATTACTAACAACTGAACTTAGAAAGGATCCCCTTGTCTCACAGCATTTTTTTCTCATTGTAAAGAGATTGTCTCTGCACGTGCATCCTATAGCAGAACCTCAGTGGGGTAAGAAGACTTCTCTGCTCTTTACTCTTGCAAACACAGCCTCAGACAGGTTAATTCACTCTGTGGACAACATAAGACAAGCTAAGACAAATGGGGCTCACATGTAACCACGGTTAGACTGCCTGTGGTACCCAACCTGCTTCTGAAGCTGTGGGGATTCTACAGGTAGATAATTCTTTACAGATTCAGCTCATGGTGACTTGCTGAGTTAATCCATGCTAGAACTGCACAATGCAGCCAGTGACCTAGTTCTAACTGGATCTTCAATATGTATGGAAGGTTTCTTTTGGATGATCAGAATTACTGTTTCCACCCATCCAAGCAAACAAAAGAACCGGGAACAAAAACAGATTTGCTGCTTTTCATGGTATAAATTAGGACTTATCAAGGTCTCTGGTGCTGTGACAAAACTGCTATGAGTGCTGAACTGTTCATACTATTCCAGGTTGTTCATGGAAAGGTGAAAATACACGTGTGAAAGGATGTGATAGTACAGGTGTGATATTACTAAGTGCAGTTGTGAATAAGCACGTAGAGGAGAAAGAGACTGTGAACTCCGTTGCCACTACAACTTAAGGCAAAATGGATATGGAGGAACAGAATAATTGAATAAATGTGTTCTGCTAGCTACTCAAATATTTACATTGAGGGAAAGCCAAAAACATTCAGCTGAGTAATTTTCTGTGAAAAGTTCCTTACAACATGCAGTTTTGTCAAAGAAATTAAAACATACATCTGTTCTGCAGTACTGCTGCTCTATTTCACAGATACTATATGGATCATACTCCTTCTATAATTTGTGATAAAGTCAGTGGCAAACTACAGCTGCGATGCACCACTTCTCCTAAGAAGAGAGAACCACGGTGCCTAGAAACAATCGGCCTGGTTTTATGTTGATGATATCAAAGACAGACTGAGAAGAGGGGTTTAATGTCCAGCAGAGCAGTGATGTGAGCTCATAAAGAAAGAATGGGTTCAGTTAATGTTTAGTGATGAGACTCACTCCAAAGGGATGTAAAAATTCCATTCAATTTTCCCTCTGGAGTTGTGAAAATGTGGAGTTCATCAAAATTCAGATCAACTCAATAAATTTTTAGAACTCTCACCATGGACTTTTTAAAACAGAGATGAGGCTCATACTCACAGGCCTAAAATTATAGGCTACTAAATAATTACAACACCCCTTTCTGTGTATTTACTTTGCAAAAGTCTTTATATCCCAATTACTCCACTGTGTTCACCGATTTCAAAGTGTTGTTGGCTAATATAATTTTATTAGTTTATCAATGCCTTGAAACCTTAAAAATTTAAATGTGGTAATATAGCAGTAAGTTGACCATGCAATATCCTAACACGTAAACACACTACTGCTGAAAAAATAAATTAACAAGGGAGAGTATTTGAATACTTTATATAAGTTTTTCCTGATTAATGGAGCCACTACAGTTCACAAAAACACTCAAGGGTTATCAGCACTCACCTCCAGTGTAAAGCCTATGACTTTGAAGCACTGTTCAATTAATTCAAACTGAGACTTATAAAAGCTATTGTTCATGAAATCTTGCACTATTCTGAAATGATCATTTTGCAGATATCTGAAAGAGTTGATGGATACAGAGTTAGAATGTAAATGAGGTTGAGAATTCAACACTGCATTTCTTAGTAATCAATTTATGTAAAAATAAACTGCATTACCTGGGAGGTCTATATTCTGGCAGCTTATAATGTGCCAGTTTTTTCTTTTCTGCCAGACCAGCATAAATATAATAAAAAATATGGAAATTTTTCTCTCCTCTGAAACAACAGAAACAACAATCTGGTTTAGTAATATAACTATGTCACATTTACTCATGACAAACATGCTATTATTAAATGTTATTTTAATAACAGGCAAGACTCATCCAAACTGACAGAGGACTCTGAAAGAAGCTTTATTATACAAGTTCCTGTGAAATGAACACGCTTTCTGTGGCATTGTGTGGTTTGTGGCCAGGGCAGCTGCTTGGTGCTACAAGCAGCTAAATGGTGCTTTGCCCTTGATGCAGTTCATGGATGCTGGGTGAGACCTTGAACATTGCTCACCCACCCATTAAGTAGCATTAAACAGGCTACTTAACCTCCAGTTATATTTTAAAATCTTCTGACCATAGGAGAGCTATACACTCCTGGTTCATTGAATCTGGTATGCTTGCTTCTGCCCTGAACCAAGAAAACACATAGCAGACATTCAGCAAAGGCCCTTATGACTTAGCACGCCCTGCCTACAAGTTAGGTGCCAAAACCCAGTATGGGTTTGTTGCACATCCAAGTTTCCTTTGCAGTTTTTGAGGAAGAAATGGATGCTTAGGTGGAAATCTGCAACCACCACTAAACTCCAAGATAACCCAGTCAGTACCTATGAAATGGCAAAAAAGGAATTGTATTCAAATCCCTGGTTTTTGCATAAGCTGAGGCATGCCTCAGAAGCACCATTACATGCTTCTGTAAGACAGCATCAGAGACCACTGCACTCCTCTGTGCATGGAGGGTGCCTAGCTCAGAGTCCAGTATCAAATTAGTTTGCATATTTTACTGTGGGCAGTCAGTAGTAGAAAACAAGATCAATTTAAGGAGTAGGAGCAGATCCTTTACCTTCCCCCTCAGTGTCTTAACCATTAGGTTGCATAGCCATGCTTTGCATGCTCCCTGAAGCCTCACTGTGTCCTTGTGGTTTGTGTATTCTCTTTGAAAGGTAGGGGAACCTGTAGGTTCAAACACTCTTGGCTTGAAGTGGGTCTGGAACTTGGGTCTCCTTTTTTCTGTGTAATCAGTCACTGGTTTTCTGCAAAAAGTAATTTCTAGCTCTCCATGTGAGTTTGGGAGTCATGTTCTCCCAGAAGAGAACACACTGTCTTTGCAATGCAGGTGCCTGAATGCCAGTTCTCTGCCCTGGCACAGCCATGTGGACAAGTCACATAGAGACCTCAGTGAAGGGGAGAGCACACTCAACACAAACAGCTTCGGGCACCCGTGAAAGTTCATGCCTCAAAATTTAACCTCCTGCAGTGGCTCTTGCACTAAACACTTTTGTGGCATTTTCTTGTGATTTCAGATATCTAAACACCTACTTAAATAGCATCTGAGAAACATAAATGCTTTGCCGATTTCCTGTCTCAGCATCTGGCTAAATAGAAATGCAAGCTGACAGCCACAGAACAAATCCATGAAAAGTTATGAAAAAAAGTGGCATTTTAAGGAAAAGGATGATTTTATTCTGAAAAAGCAGTTTCTGTGATTATGTTCAACTGGGGAAAAATAAAAACACAATTACATAAAATTGCCTCTAACTTTGAACTGTTTACTGAGACATTCCAAGTGCTACTTAGATGTTCTTCATGTCACAAATCTACAACAGGCAGCAAGGTTGTGCAGAACTACAAAAAGAGTAAAAACGAGCAAGAGATCAGCAAGGGGTAAAATTTAAATCTGTGACATTCCTTGTCTCAGACTTGTTTTTCCTGTTGTTATTATGGCAGAAAGAGAGTTGCCAAAATATTTTTTATCTGGATGTGCTATATATTAGGATAGAAAATAAACAGCAATAATTTAAATTAATTAGAAATGCCATTGATTTTTTTTTTTTTTTGGTGATTTTACATTATGAGATACACACATGGAAAAGATGTTCTGCATTTGATCCATAACCCTTTATCACTAAATCCTACTAGATGCTCCAGAATGGAAAACAAGCTTTGCAAATAAACAAACAAAAAAAAGCTACACTACTAGAGGAAATGTAGAGGAATTAAATTGATGTACTTAACACAATACTTCAGACTTCCACCAAGAAATTCATAACTGAACTATTTGAAAATTTTTAATCTTCATGCATTCTGATACACTTTATATATCACATATGCAGTTTTATGATATTTGTTTAAAAAATAATAATTAAGAAATATGTTTAAAAAATCAGGAGTAGTTTTCATCTAGCTTACAGATTTATAAGCTATTCATATATCATTTACAAGAGAACATTCAGTACCTTATTCATCTTTCTGTTTCAATCCAAGATAATTTCCCACATTGTAGAACTACTCTGTGACCCCCAAATCAGGTCAAATGCAGTTTCTATACTTACACTGCCTGGTGGACAACTCTGGATTTTTCAAGGAGATACTCTGAAATCTGAGCTCCTACAACAGTTCCACCACAAGTGAATTTCATTTCCAAATATTTTCCAAATCTACTTGAGTTATCATTGATGATAGTGCCTGCATTCCCAAATGCTTCTACTAGGTTATTCACTTGGAGGATCTTCTCCTGTAGAGTCCTGTTATTAGCCTGGATAGGAAAAAGATATTGCTTAAAATTACCAGCAATCATTCAGGTACTTTCATTCTTTCCCCTTCTAGCTGCTATTGTGAAGTGTGGCATCATCAGGGCAGCCATGCCCATATGATTCACATGGGCAGGCAGGCATCTGTATATCATGAAGCCTGTCAGAATATGCCAAACTGCAGAACTAATGGCTGCCTGGAACAGGCAACACCAGAACTAATCCATTTCTGTTGTCCAGCACTAGGAGGTGTCCAGCCTGCTTGTAGGATCTTTGGTAGCACATGCTTACTGCTGCATTGCACCATATCAAATACATCAGTTTAATTGCGTTTCACCTGAGACATGCAAAAATGGCACTTATTTAGACAATTATGGTGGTCACTTCCTAGAATGAAAACGTCCCACTGACAGCAATCTGATTGTGGAAGGAGGTGAAAAGCTATAAAGGCTTTTATTTAATAAAATAAAATATTTTTAATTGGTGTGGTTTAAAGACACTCAAACAACGGACAGGCTAAAAAGTCACAGGCTCAGTTCAGGGGCTACTTCCTTGCAGAATCCCCAGAATATTTTCAAGTGACTCTAATTCAGGAGGGAGGAAGGGGTAGGTAGATCATCCTCATGATATTCCAATCTGATCTTAGTTCTTTCTTTGGAAAACGTATTATAGCCTTGCCCTCTACCGATGCCCTGTCCATAGGTTCAGTTAATCAGGCCTGAGTTAGCAAAGCCTTGCAGAGGCATCCCCTTTGAATCATACCTTGCCCAGGACAGTGAGCTGCTGAACCAGAAGATGGGCACTTTGCGTCTTGCCAGCTCCACTTTCTCCAGAAATAACGATACACTGCAAAGAACAAGAGCATGACTCTGAGCTCATGACATATCTCTCAGCCTAGTAAAGGATGTAATTAAGACACCTCATCTTTACCTGGTCGGAGTTGTATGTCACCATGGACTGATAACCTATGTCAGCAACAGCAAAAATATGAGGAGGGTTGGCAGTCCGTTTGGCTCCAATATACAGTTTGGAATACTAAATGTAAGAAAAATTAAAATACCATCAGTTTCCTTTAACAATTTCTTTTTACCAGAGTTTAGTTTTATTTTCAGATTAGTGTACAACATGATGAGGTTACCAGCAGTGATGTTTTCTGAGTGAGCTGTTACTGCACTCACTATACCATGATTCTGTATGTACTTAGTACTATAAGAACAGCTAGAAAAGATGATGAACAGTTTTGTATGATGACATCCCTGCTTACAAAGAACAATTTTGTATGATGCATCCCTGATTATGCTACGAAACTCAAACTACTAGAAGAAAATTGAATGTTGCCAGACATCAACGTCTAATTCCATTTTACTTCTACTTCACATGCTCTTAGTATTTCTGCATGGTATTGATGTAAAACCTTAAGATCTTTTCTATACTTGTAGTATCTGACAATAATGCCAAACCACTGTATGACCAGACTTTCATATATGTCTCCTTTTGTAAAATGGGGAGGCATAGTCCCAAAAGTTAAAATTTTACAGGGTTGCTTCATGAACTGTCAGATCAACTAAACAGATATGGCTTCCCCCAGTGCTCTTAGGAGGAAATGGCACCAGCTCCTACCTCTGACCATTCACAGAAGTTCTCCATGGGAAGTAGAGGAGAAGGAATGCTCCCTCCCAAAAAGAGGGGTAACATTCACTTGGATAAATGCACTTATCTGTAGAGATACTACTTCTTAACTAGCTGCTATGGGCAGCTAGCACCTTTATATTCTGTGGGGTTCTAGTCAGTAAATCTCATTAGGTTTAGTCCAATTTATCTCATCCTAGAATGAATGTTGAAAGTCACCAGAAGAAAAATAACCTCAAAAATCCTACCTCTATCCACTGATTAAAATGGATTACTTGCTCAGATATAGCTGCACTTAGAATCATAGAATGCTTTAGACTGGAAGGGACCTCTGGAGGTCATCAGGTCCAACCTCCCTAAATAAGCAGGGACTTCGGATATGATTTAGATGTGATTTACACTATACACATAAAGATGTCAGAAATCAAATGTTTTGGAATTTCTAACTTAGGACCTGAAATTCAGCACATGATAAAGACATGTGTCAATATGCACCTGATGAACAACATTATTGGGAATTCTGTTTTTCAGAGTGAACCAAAGTAAATCTCAAGAATGATCTTACTTTATATGTAACACAAATATTCATATTTTATTGGAATTCAGTGCCAGTTTAAAGAGTCAAACCTAGATTTTCACACCTGCGAAGAATAAATATCTATGTTCCGAAATGGATTGACAGCGATGAGAATATCCCCAACATATGTGTAGATCTGATCCTTGGTGTAACCCTTCTGCAGCTGCTCTGTTACCGTATTCTGATGGAGAAAGAACAGGAACATTGAATCACATGAAGAAAAAACAATATTAGGAAAATGTATAAAATATTTATGTAGTTGAAATGAGAAAGGATATAGAGGAGAGGTATTAATCATCTGGAATACAACTGATCATGATCAAAAGTGAATAACACTTTCAAAAACACTGGCATTCCTGATTTCTTGCGTCCAAACTCCCTTCAAACAATATATACTTACGGATTTCCAAGTGGCTGTAGAAAAAGTGAGTTAATAAGTATTGCTTTAATTCAATTAATCAAAGGTTTCCATGAGACAGTCTTGTCTTCATTTCTGGTTCATTTGATGGTTGGACTTGATGATCTTGGAGGTCTTTTCCAACTTTAATAATTCTATGATGCTACAGCTTCATATAACTCATCAAGCAAGAACCTTATGCTTGAATTCATAACTGCCATTACAGCTGCTCTAATATTACTGAGTTACAAGACTCAGTTACAGATGTTCAACTGTTTGAATCCGATTAATGTAAACCATCAGATGTCTTTATATGTTAACAACAAGCCTCTGCTCTGATTGTTCTTTGCTGCTGCAGAGCCCCTTAGTGGCAGACCCAATGTCTTCACATTATTTCCCTCAGCTTCTCCTACATACAGAGCTGGGTATGTAAAGTGTCTGGTTATGTTTCCACTCAAGACAGAATATAGAGCTGGATGAAGAAAATCAAACCAGCCTTGAGACTACTCTGAGGTACGTGTGAAAATATTCAGACCCTATTCTCACTGGAACAGAATGACTGGCAGCAGAGGACTACAGAAGGGATTGCTTTTCTCTCCACATTCAGCTGTTCAGTGTTGTGCACTATGTTTTGGTTAATGCATTAACCAAACATGAACTCTGACAGCTGGAGAGGTTACACTTCTGTCACAGGAAAACATAAAGAGAAAACTTTTGATTAACTTGATAAACTCCTTCTTTTGTGGTTTTGAACGTTACCTTGCTTTTGGCCATAACCAGATTCACATCAACAGAATTTTCTAGGGGAACTTCTGCCTTTTTTTAAACTATTTCTTGCACCAATAGAAGGTCTCCTGTTTTACTCTTCTGATGAGGCTGTCTAAACTGGAATAAAGTTCTGAATGGAAGAAAGAAGACAGTTCTGAGAAGCTGCCAGTCATATGTGAAAGAGGTTCTTATCTGGATTTGATTTAGTAAAATATCACATAGCCAAATTATGCCTTTAGGTGGAGACTTCATGAGGGCTTTCCTGAGAATGCTCCACCTCTGAGGAGATGGGATATACTTCTGGCTCATCTGTATTTTTGTACATCTGTTGGTTTGGTTTGGGTTTTTTTTTTCTTTCTTTCTTTATGTCAGACTCCTTATATGCTTCATGGCAAAAGTTAAGAAATAGTCTTGTTAGCATATGGCTATTCCCAATATTTAAGAAATGCATAAATCAGAGCTTTGTGCAGTAGATGAAGTTTGGATTAGCTCAGTTAGTATTAACTAAACATTAAGCTACCAAAGCCAAGCTCTTGGATGATGGAAGACATTCTGTGGGCTGTTAGCATTACGTAGCTTAGCAGCTCAATAGCCACATTTAGTATTCTGGACTGATGAAGATACAATATACCAGAGAAGTTTTATAGGTAAAGGAAATGTTTATTATAGTCTATGCACAGCCTAGCAGAGAAAGAATGACTGTTTACAGTCACTGATAGCCTCTAAACCTGCAAATAATGTTCTGTAGCCCAATTCTTCTTTCTCGTTTGAAGCTTAAGGCATAAACACAACAGACTTTTCCCCTTCCTCATGCATGTTTCCCTGCTTCTCCCGGACTCATTTTCGAACTCTGGCAAACCAGTCAGATTTGTATTTGTAATTTTGTCAGAGGTTCACCAGAAGGCATTGACAGGTCAGTTCCTCAGCTGATGTAAACTGATCTCAATGGATCCCCACACCAAAGTAGGTCAGTGAGAACTCAGCCTTGGAGAGCGTGGTAAGCTAGTTTAAGACAATGTCAGATGTCCAAGCAACAGAGACGGTGCTCATTCTTGGATCTGGATCAACTTCAGGTTAACATATCACTTCAAACTAGATATTTAGCTGGAATAAAATCCACTCATATAAATCCTGTTAAGCAAAGACAATACTGCTGCAATATTGCTTGGTCTAAGACTGTAACCACAGAGGGTGTTTCAGCTTTGAGATGGAACCATTCCTGACATGGTAAATCTCATCTAAAGTATTTAGCATAGACTGGTAAAATGCCATTGTACACTTACGTGATCAAAACGTGACAATATAGTTGAACTTGAAAATCAACAGCACATCATTGTCTTTTAATGTGTGACTATCCCTCTTCAGAGAAATGTGAAAAAGGAGATCCTTACCTCATCCAGTACCTCCAAGGTTGCTAAATCATCTACCTCTTCCTGGTTTGAAACGAGCGACTTACTGTAGTTCCCTTTCTTGGTATGAATACGTTCAAATCTAGAAAAGAAAGACATGAAATTCCCTGATTTAAGGAGACAGAGCAGATCTTGTATCTGTAACCATCTTGAAGGCAATTTATCCAAAATGTTCCAGCTTCCCTTTGTTCTGAATTCAAACACACAAATGTTTGAATAATGACAGGATATAACTTCTTAGTGCAGCACACCTCTACTTGACAATTCAAAATCTGTGGTTTGATCCCACAACTGATCTCACAAAGAACTTTCTCACTGTACAGATTCCTGCTTGATCACACCCCTACATTAGCTGCAAGATGAGAGCTATACAGTACAGGTTATAAAGAATGTCTTTATAAGGCATGTAACTGTCAAACTCTAGCACCTACCTGCAGAAAGAAAAGTGACTCAGCTAAAAATTATGGATAGAGGGTTTATGCTGAAGTAGTATGGCAAGGATGATACAGACAAAGCATTCAGGATGGAAATGTTTCTAGCTTAATATTGACAATGCTCTAGAGCCCAGCTGAGATGACCACACTGTAGAGCAAAGTGCTACAGAATCACTGGGGCATGTGAAATACAACCTGACCAAGACAAATTTTCTTGGATTCTACAGAAAAAAAACAAACATACAAATAAGGAAACAAAATTTAAAATATTTTTTTTTTTTTTATCAGGGTTAAACTTCAATTAAATTTGTCTTGAAGTGGAATTTCTTTTCTCTTTTAATCAAACCAAAGAACACTTTAGGCAGTCTTAGAGAAATTAGCAAGAAAATTCCCAGAGACTTGGAACATTTGCTATCCAAGAGTAAAGGCATTGCTAAATAAAGCAAAAGCAGTAGAAAAATGCAAAGTTTATAATTCACATTAGTTATACGTGCTGTATGAGCTGGAGGAAAATCAGGGAAACGGAAACTGGATAAATAACAACAGAGTTCACAAATTAAATAAAGCTCAGATGTGCAATAAGGCACAAGTGCAGAAAGGCTATCAAGTGAACCCAATCCCCTGATAGGGCCTCACTCCCCTTGATAACATCAGTAGGATGGAACCTCTCAAACACAGGGAACATTTACCTTGGTAAACTGAGACAGCAGGGAGACTGTGTTGTGTGAAACGCACTCACTCTTTACCTGGATTCCACACAAGACCAGGGAAATCCATTACTTAATTTTGACATGAGTAAAAGCAGGCAGGTGTTTTCTACTCAGGCAAGAACTTTAACATACAGTGAATAAAGGACAGGAGAAAGAGAGGAGTTACACCAAGACATTAGAATGTTAGAAAGTTAGAATGAACAAACACCACACTGATGGGGCAAGCTAAAAGACTTCTGGACTCTCAAAATGAGATTTACTGCAGAGTGTAACAGGCTATACCCATTCCACGAACATCACCTACTTCAACGGTGCTCCTTCAGGTCACACTGATGTGGGATACCAGTGCAAAAAGTCAAGCAGGCACCTTCTTGGCATCAGTTACTGATTCCCAGGACTGAAGAGGGGCTGGAAGAGATGGGGAAATGATGCCCTCCCGAACTATGAGTGCAATCAAAATCTGAATGATGGAAGTGCAGGCATGAGTGCACATCATCTAGCACTTCTTTCAGTTTCTCTTGTCTCTTAACTGTTGTTCCCCAAGGGTGACAGAATGGACTGTTCTCACACAGATGCCAGCAATGGAGCAGTTTCTTCCTCCCTTAGGCAGGTGCCAGCTACCACTGGAATCTTTCCATTGTCCGTATTGCAAAGGCAGGAGTTTCACACCCACAGCTGACTAATTCTGCAACCTTAATACCAAGACACAAACATGGAAGACTCCATTGCAAAAGCATGTCTCTTGCAAGTCCACTGCAAGTTTCATGGTCCCTCTGCCAATATTGCAGCCCACTACCCAGTGTGGAGGCTAAGTGACCAGGAAGCACAATGAGCAGTATGGATCAACATCTACGTTGCCCTGATGGAAGTGAGGGACGATGGAAGTCTTGCCAGTTTTACACTCAACTGTTTTGCAGACTACTCTCAAACTGTTGTTAGGATGCTGGAGCTGCATGGGAAAACAGTCCACTTCCAAATGTTTTCTTTCTTTCAGCATTTACTACAGGCTAAAAATTACTATTGTAGATACAGTTCAGGCTAAAAATTACTATTGTAGATACAGTTGTAAAGATAATAGAATCATAGAATACCCAGTTGGAAACGACCTCTAGGGAAAAGCACAGTCTAGGTAAGATGGCCCAGCCAAATCTTAAAAATGTCCAATGTTGGGGACTCCACCACTTCCCTAGCAACGTAATTCCAATGACTGATTGCTTTGTTGTGAAAAATTTTCTTCTTGTGTCCAATCAGAATCTCCCCAGGAGTAACTTGTACCCATTACCCCTCACCTTTTCCATGTGACTCCTTGTAAAAAGGGAGGCTCCATGTTCTTTGTAGCCAAATATTGGAAGATGGTGAGAAGGTCTCCCCTAAGCCTTCTCTTTGGTGGAACAAACTAAATTTTCTCAGCCTTTCCTCATATGGAAGCTTCCCAGTCCTTGGATCATCTTTGTATGGCCCTTCTCTGGACCCTCTTCAGCCTGTTCACATCTGTTTTGTAGAGCAGGGACCAAAGCTGAACACAGTATTCCATGTGTGGCCTGACAAGCGCTGCGTAGAGTGGGATAATGACTCCTTTATCCTTACTAGTGTTGCTCTTGTTGATGATGAGGCTGAATTACACAGAGGTGAAAAGCAATGGGAATACTACACTGCAGAGTACCATAGTCTGATTACTGCCATGCAGCACAGAACATACAACATGGGGGCCTATTCCAACATAAGCAGTGTAAAAAGACACAGCAGACAAAAAGACACAGGAATGTGTGTCTCTGCAGGGGAACAAAGGCAGACTTCGCAGCAATAAATCCACAACTGGGTTGTAATTTGGTATGTATTTAAATACGTTGAAGCAGAAACCACACAGGAATACAAGCTGGCAGCATCCAAATGGATGGGTCTGCTGTAATAATAACTCTCCTAGGTCCAACCTCTTCTTCCCTTTCCTTTGGAACCCATTTGTACCACAAGCACTTTTCTGGTAGCACTGTCCTTGCAGCAACACTATGAGACAATTTTTGGTTGTAGGTACTCTCAGGTTGTATTAAGAAGGATGTGGTAATACTAAGATTTAAATTAACTCTTCAGCCTTGTATGGTCTACTGCTGCTTGATTTGCATTTACCAGCTAAAGGATATTACTGAATTCAAAGCCAGAGGTGCAGGCAAAATCCTACCCCCTCAATAGAAATCTGAACCCTCTATAACCCACACTCCTATTTGTACCTCTTTTTAACAGTTTTAGCTGAAAATTCAGATTTGGACAGCTGAAACAATTTCTCCTTTGAAGAAATTGTTTGAAGGTCATTTTGTATCCAGAGGACGCATTTAGCATCAGTATGACTTTGACAAAGACTTATGAATGTGTACCTGAAGGAAAGATGTGGGAACTGCAGGACTATGTCAGGTTCTGCTGTTCTATTTTTTCCATTGCTGAAAAGAAGAGCCAAACCAAGTCATCTGTCAAGTCATGCTTTCAATTTCTGGTGGTATTGTTATGTACACTTTTTTTTTTTTTTTTTTTAAAAAAATGTTACTGCCTATCAGTGAGTGATATTTCCCAAGATTTGTTTCAAATACCACTTTTCATCTACTGCAGGAAGTTAGCAACTGCCTTATAGGAAGTGAGGGCAATGCACTGTTCATGGAGACTTTTCTTTTTCTTTTAAGGAAATGATCTCTATTTATGCCAGTGAAGTTTAATTACACAAAATTGATTCTTCCATAATCCTCTTCAGCTGACATTATGAGAACACTAGTGCTTGTTAAACCAGATTATATGGTCCATTCTCCAGAGTACAGCAGAGTGGCAGATTTGCAGAATACAATATTTTTCTGCTTTGCTGTCAAAGGGCACAGACCCCTCAAGGGCAGTTATACTGCTTCACTTGCTAAAGCTCCAACCACTTAAAAAACCCACATCAGTGCTGTTGACATCAATGCTGAAATTTCATTATCGTCATGGACATAGACATTGTGAACAGAAATAACTGTTTCTCTGTTCTGTTCAGAAATTGTTTGTTGCAGGCATTAGATCTTGCAGCCATGCTCAACAAGCAACTCAAGCAGCTTCAATGCCAGAAACACCAACCCAGTATGGACAAGAAAATGAGCCCAGGCAGCATTGTTTCTGTGAGTCTTCACATTTCTCCAATTACCTTTCAAGAATCAGTTAAATCAAAACGAGGCAACTGCAGCTTTTTTTCTTCAAATTGTCAGAATGTATTTAAAAGATTTCTGATAGTTCCAAAAATACCATGAAAAGGGAAGTGTGACTCATGATGCCCTGTTGAACTCTCTGCCTAAACTGGTTGGACAATCATCCACAGACTAAAAAGTGACAGGAAAAGGGCTGGCCTTAGTCTAGGTGTAAAGAAGAGACTAAAAATAATAAAATTTTCTGCAAGGTGAAGGTGGGAACAGCTGTAGACCTCCCAGCAGTCACAAAGAGCATTAAAAGTGACAAATGGAAAAGAAGCAACACAAAGAAACCTGTACAGGACATATAATTGCTTGTGATTCTATTTCTCTGGAGGCCTGCACAAAGCAATATTAATTCACACTTGAAATGAAAATTTTGTCTTCAACAGATGTGTCTGGTGAAATATGTTTAAATAAATCAGTCTTATATCCATATACAGTCTTATATCCATGCAAAGTCTGTACCTGAATTTAGAAAGGTGTGTTCATAAGACTCCAGCTGCATCTGCACAATGCCTTGCAGACAAACCTGTGCTCCCTTTACGTTTAAATGATTGCACAGCACTGGCTGCAGTCTCAGGGAGCTGTGCTCAAGCTTATGCAATGTTGCTGAGAGCACAGTGCTGCTCAGCAGAGTTGTAAGGCTTTCGATTCAGAGGTGGCCCATGTCTAGCCTGGTGGATCATGTCCTGCTCTACACAGTCTGTTTCCCAAAGTCTGTGCTGCTTTACCATGCCTTGCAAAAAAAGCAGATTATTGGTCCCTCATAATAGCCTCAAGTAGCGGTCGTACCCTGGTAAATTTCAGGGGAAAATGTGTTCTTCATAAGCAAGTAAGAGAATTCTAAAAGGTCTCTTTGGTATTAGTTCTTCATTGCCCTCATAAGTCCAGTCCACGCTCTGTGGTCAGAATCGCAACTAAGAGGAGGATGGAAGGGCTCCAAAAGTAAGCAATGCCTGGTGAAGAGAAAAGAGTTACTGACACAAACAGTGAAGTAGCAGGCACAGAGCATTACTCCCAGGGAGTCCTGAATGCAGGAGGAACTTCCTTCTGCGGTTTTTTTCTTCAGGAGGTAAACTATTCTTCGCTCAGGCATTGCGACTGTTCATTGTATCATATGGAAGGATATTCCTGTTCTGCTACAGAAATGTGTATTAGATTCAAGCATATGGGAGCGGAGATCTGCTTATTTTAAGGCCTGTGTTGACAGAAAATCTTTTATTGCTTCTACAGCCTGAGTGCAGTTTGCAGCATAGCCATCCTATATAGGAGTGCCCTCAATGCAGGAATAAATAGTCCTTCCTGGTACAACAAAACCCATACTGAGTTACAGGAGAGTGAGAAGTGGCTTGAAGTGCTCAAAGATTAGTCTGGAACTCCAAAGTCTCAGGTTTAAGCCCTTACTCTGACACAGATTTCTTCTGGAGACCTTGACCAAGTCAGCCCTGGACTCTGTGTGAGCTATCTTACTCTGCTCCTAATACTGTTTCTGTCAAGCTAGTGTGCTGATCTCCTAACCTCTGATGCAGTCTGCCTTTAGCTTGAAGGACTGCTGTCAGCTGCTTTCCACTGGCAGGATGAGTCAGAGAGACTCAGAGAGAGAGAACACCCAACAAATAAGTGACACAAGTCTGCGCAATCAGGGAAAGTCATGGAAGGAAACTACACGGTACTCCCTGCTTTTACTAGGAGTGCATAAATTGACAGTCACCTTTATGCATGCAGTACATAAAATTCTATGAACTTACTTCCCTGAACTTTCCAAATAGTTAAAAAACAACTGCTCAGCACTCTGTCACTGGATTTCAATGCTATCCCTATACAGCCAATACAGAAGGACAAAAATCTTAGGGGAGTAAATCAGTTCACCCAAAATCAATTTTTCTGAATCACTTTTCAGTAGAATGGGTCTCCTTCCCATATTTGCTTAGAGGCCATATAAAGATGAGTCTCTTAACTTGGGGAGCAGAGTCAGCTTGCAGTGAATATCCCTCCCATATGCAGCTCATTCTACAATGAGTCATAATTCCCAGGAAATACACACTGTACTAATCATTGCAATTTTCTGCAGAGATTATTGTAAAAGCAGTCAAGATTAAGACAGCCAAACAACTCAAGATAAAAGTCTTACAAGCCTGTCAGGTGTAGATGTGACAGTTCTGAAGGCCATTTCAAAGACAGCTATTTCAGTTGCAAAGTAAAACTCTTTACAATCCAACGTTTCTTTCCTTATTTGACCTAGCAAGAAGTGTATTTTTAGAACAGTTTTGGAGTATATGCTGCAGCACTCAATTCTAATATTTTAATCACTAATTACAAATTTGAATGACTATAATGTGACTTATAAGAATAGAAGTATGTGAATGAAGAATTTCCTAAAAATGAGGGGAAACTAAAGCAGAGTCCAAAGGTGAATGACCATACTCAAATGAGTTCACTGTTTCTTCATTAAAGATCATGCCATAAATTCCATTATTATGCTTTTTGTGTCTCTATCAACACAGAAAAAGAATTGGAATACAGTATTGAAAGAGCTAGGTGTTCTAAGGACTGGAATAACAGATAGGGGATGAAGTTTATTTGTAAAAAAACTCAAGGTCATACTACAAGGATGTAAAAATTTTTTCTATTAGTTGAAAGTTCATCAATTTGAAAAGATTGAGGGAAAAGAAGTATCAAGATAATTATGAGTCATGAGCCCCTCTGAAGAGGCAAATACCACCTTATGAAGTTGCACAATGAACAAAAAGCCTTTTTTTTTGTTATTGCTATAGCAATAACAGAGGCAACTCTTGCAGAAGCCCAAGGCCCTTGTCCTTAAAGCGACTCTCCTCACAAGGAATTCACAGTGCAGTGAGAACCCAAACACTAAACAAAAAAAAACAGAAATTAACTGCACTTAGTACGCAACTTTGCCTCCTTCACCTCCTTCCTAACATTAATTTCTCTCCTATAGCTTATTTCATCATTCCAAATAGCAAATTTTAGAGACTTTTTCATCAAGATGCTATAGGAAAACATTAATGCCTCAAGGGATAATTTCTCATGCTCGTCGTATTGCCATTGCAGCCTGAGAGCTGAGCTAGGAAAGGTTAAGTTGCAAAAAGATATTTTTAGCATAAAAAAGTGATGACTTCAGAAAAAAGTGTACTGCATTTGCTCAAAGTAAAAGAAGTAGAATTTGTAATGAAGCCCATTGCTAGTATTCATGCTTTTTGAGCCTTGAGTAGCACAAGATATACCAGTGCTCTAAGACTGTTCAGAGGCTACTGAAAAACCAGTACAACATTCTAGCACCTTCATTAAGTCTGCAGCAGGTCTATGGCATGCTGCCATCTAAACTTTTATCAGCGCAAGCTGAAATTTCTCTAGTTACTCAGGAGGTCAGTGGGCTTCGTTCCTCTTACTAGGTGTTTAGGAAGGATGCAGTACAATACAAGAACCAAACTCGGTTCCTTTTCACTAGAATAACAATAATGAGAAGGTTCAGAGGGCCTGGGGCAATGCCTGAATGACTCTGACTTGTCAATGTTAGAAAATACCTCAGGAATGATGGTGCTAATGAGAGTCCCTGTAGGATGGCTCCACTATATGCCTAGAGATCACACACCCTTCCAGAGCGGACATAGCACACACAGATTGGCTCTGAGGATCTGGCCTTCTGCAGAGACCTCTGAGAATGTGACATAACCTAACATGAACTGTCATGCTGGACAAAGACGGTGATTAGATTTTGACTGAAAACAGGAATAGTGCACACAAGAATATCCTGTGGCTGGACCTCAGCTACCAACTTCCAGGCATTTTTCTTTTGCAATACAAAATTTCAATTAATAAAATTGAATTTGAAGAGGAAAGGAAACACACACTGAGAAAATAACTGGGTTCCTTACTCTCAGCTTTAAGTCAATGTTACCAAATTTCTTTGAGTTTATACAGAATCACAGAATCATATGCCATGCCCATTCGTACCAGATGACAGAGATAGGAGAATTTCTTCCCTTGGTGGAAGCAAGAGTTCTTTAACCCCTTAAACTACCTGCCTCCCAGTGCTAAGAAGCAGGAGAGCTATGCCTTCAAATGGTATGGACCAAGCAAGTGTGAGCTGGCAATCAGGAAGAAGCTTCACAACAGAAGCTGCCAGCAACTGGTGAAAGTTCAGGAATTCTACAGTAGGGCCCTAGAGACAACAATGTAAAAACAATCCCAGAACAGGATAATCAAGAAAAGAAAAGAAAGCCAGGAGATTTTAAGACAAGACTCTTGCAGGTACTTGTCACTGCATACCCTGTCTTGACTCTGAATCAGATTTACACGGTACTTCTGTACAGACACTGCTCTTGACACCATTTGCTGTGTGCAGATTGAAATTCTGAAGATACATATGATTAGTATTTAAAGACTTAAAAAAAAAAAGGTACAACTACTGAATTCAAAGTTCTTTGTATAATCTTTTTATCATTCAGCAGCAGAAAAACAAATGCTATTATGTAATAATATCCTTTACAGCCTGGAATTCTGATTTCACCAAAAGTGAAATGATGTGCATACTTCACTACAGTTTCAGCTACTGGAAAACAATGTTCACTTTTCTTGCTTGTACACAGATAACAACAGATATTAAGATGGGTATTCTTACTGTTTCTAGAACACCAATCTTTTTATGCACGCCCTGCTATAAAAGAATCCTCCAGCAAATGCAGTCAATAAACGTGTTAAAGCTGATCATAGGTACCATGACTGTAAAATGTGATTTTTACTTGCAGTCTTTCATAGTGCTTTCACTGATCTCAGGTATGGAAAGATTTAGTTAAAACAATGCAAATGAGATTTAAGTAGGCTAGTATCAGCCTACTTGTTAGTATTTTAAATGGCTAAACTTAAATATGCACTAAGCTATCAGTTTAAACATGCCATTTAAATTACATCCATAGTTAAGTATATTTCATTTGCACAGTTTCAGATAATAAATTATTACTATTTTCAGGCAGAAAATTCCATCCTCTTTTGGCAAAATTTATGTAGAAATTACACTTCATCAACTGTAAAAGCAAAGGTAAGTTCATTACATAGTAATAGATACCCTTAAACTGGTTCATGTGAAGGGTGATTGGTTAATAAAATACAGTCTAAACAGGATAAAAAGTACCAATAGATCATCCTGTTCCCGTGCCGTTTGGTTGATCTATGCGCCTTCAAATTGCGCCACTTTCTTTACGTTTGTATTGTGTGGGAATAGAAAGTTCATGTAATTTGCTCTCTGAAGTATTTAGACAAAAAAAATGAAAAGACTGGAAAAAAAAGAATAACACTTGACAGAAAATGAACATACAAGTTTTAAAAAAAAAAAAAGAAAAAAAAAACTTAATTGATTTGGAAGCTTGATTTTCAAAAACCATTTAGGCTTTGAAAGGGAGAGTGTCACAAGTAACACCAGGATTTCAATTCACAGAGTGTTTTTGACTTATTTTACCACATATTTCTCTGTGTTTAATAAATAAATACATACTTTTTAAAGTCTGGAGTGTGTTGCTGTTTTAGTGCTCAGCACTGACAGTATGCTTATTTCAATTCCAGAATCTTTCTGGATTAAGCAAATGTCAAGTCTGCACAGTATAGAACATACAAATCCAGTCTGTGGCCTACATTTAAAACAAGTGCATAGTTTTTTACTGAAATGCCAGAAAAGCGAAAATACTGTTCATCCCACATCTACTTAAAGTCCAAGAAAACCTGAAAATCATTAATTACTTAGAAATACATTTTTTACTAGTATCTTCAAAGCAGAAAGTAAACAGAAAATTCTCCAAAATTAGAACTGAAGACTACTGTATGTGTTGTTACTAAAAGTATGTGTGAAAGGAAATGTTTCAGATTATAATAGGCTTTTTCTATAGATAATAATGATAAAATGTCTTTTAAAGATTATGTTCCATTTAAACAACAAAGAAAAATTGTCATGCTTTACCTTGAAGCAGGTACCTTCCTTTACCTTCACCAGGAGCAGTCACACCAGTAGTACATCAATACTAATCTACTACATTTCACATCTAACACATTACTTCAGAGTACTGGGTGGGGTCTTTTAAAATTGTAAAATCGAACCAAGCCATTTTCAGCTGTTTTAAGTAAAACCCATCAGGTGCTAGGTGATTTATTCAGAACCAATATTCTGAAATACTACTGGAAGAAAGAAAGTATCTATTCAATAAGACACGAGATTTGAAGTCTGCAAAACAAGGACTGGTACTGCCATCACTTCTATCAGGCAGTAGCATCCAATTCCTGCAGGAACCTGACGAGCTATTTTTAGCATACTTGCTCAAACTAAACATTAGCTGATCATGCAAATACAAGAAAATGCCAAATATTAATTTCACCCAAGCTTAGTTTTCTGAACACTGGGATCCTGATCTGCATCTTGAATCAAAGGTGAAAGGGGAGGCACTTCTAAAGACTGTTTCATCCCACATGTGAATCACGATGGTCCTCTCTCTCCATTGGTTCTATAGGGGACCCCGAAGATTAAGCTTTCTATTTTTTGGCCAGCTAAAGTTAGGAGAATTGAATCTTTCTCTGAACACCAGCTATTTTGAAACAGTGAAAGTTATCAATATTTTCCCAAGTGGTCTACTCTTTAGCTATTTTTACCTTGCCTTTTCAGTGACTCCCATTTGTTGATGAACATCAATAAATTCCATGAGTTGCCTTTGTAGCACGTTTTCTTTTCCTTCAATTTGCTTAATAAAATCATGCTGCAAAAGACTAGATACTGTCGGACGCTTCTCATAATCTTTAGTCAAGCACCTGTGCTGGCAGAAAAAGCATATGATCACTGAGAGATCACTGCTCAGTTTTGAAATGCTTACCTATAGTTCATCCATGCCTCCATAATAAATACACCCATATTAATCACAACAGCCATGTACTTAAGATTTTACAGAATTGATGAGTCTAAGAAGTTACATTACTGCATGCTAAACCTAAATATTATTTAAATTAAGGAAAACAGAAACATCAAGTGAGTTAAAATTTTATTTCATGTTTGAAATCTGGAGCCCTACTTGGAAGTCAAACTGGATTTACAAAATAGATTTTTACTGAGACGTATTAGTAGCAGTAGATTTCCACAGACAACGCAAAGGTATTTTACACATGACATTTACACATGTTCCATATTCAGCTACAGTGGTCTCAGCTGTTACTCACTTGTTAATAAAGTCATTGAATTCAGGTGACCACAGTTCAGGCTGCTGTAGCGTTGGAGGAGGATTCCTGCAAAGGTCAGTGTGATGATAAGTTAATAAGCTACTCACTTCACAAAAACAATGTGTGAAGGCAGGCTGAGTAATGAGTTTTAGAAGGCCACTGAAAAAAATATATTGATTTCCACTGATAAAAGGAGCATGGGTAGATGATACAATGCCTCACTGGTTCTCCTGCTTTACGTAACTAACAAGGAGAAATAGTGTGGAGATGACCTACCAAGCACTGCTAAGCAGCACCGCGATTTTTTCAATGAAATCAATAAATGGAAATGAAACTAACAACCCATTCATCACTATTCATTTGTAATGGTAAGTTTCTATTTTCAAGTCTGAAACAATACACTTTCTTAAAGGATTTTTTTTTTTTTAAATTTTATTTTAAGAACCCAGTGAACAAATTGTCAGGATAAACTAGCTTTTTATTTACTATTTCTCATTAATTAGAAGATAATGAGAAGTCAAGCAAAGGACTAAATACAGATCTATCGTAAATACATGCTACTATTTCTTTTCTGTAGTTAGAGCTGTTTATTCTAGGTGTTGATTTGGTCCAAATTATTTTAACAGCCTTCTTCCATTCAGCGGTGCCATTTTCACTGAGTATAATCATGAAGACAAAAGCAAAGACCTATAGATGAGGCGACTTTTTGTCTATCAGTCATCACAACTGCTTTTCTTTAACTGCTGATTAATGGTTACTGTATAACTTTCAGGTTTTACTTAAGGGAATGAAAGGTTATTGATCTTATATTTGCTCCAGGGCAGAAAGGTGCCCAGTATTTGTAAGGGTGTAAGCCAGATGGTTTTATTTAAGGCCTAGCTGAAATGACTGACCACAGCAGTTTGTAACTTCTTTTCCCATAGCAAGCAAAGGTAAGAAAGAGCACTCATGCTTTGCTTCAGTGCCAAGTCAGCCAAGATTTCTTAAACCTGAAGGTAATTTAAACTAATTTGGGTGACTTGGTTGAAAATGACTTGAAGCACTCAGGTATACTATATGTATGGTCTCAACTGTTGTGGTACTGCTCCAACTATTAGAATGAAATCCACAAATTGCTGCATGATCATCCCCTACAAACTCTGAGACTGATGTTCTCTGAAATACTTTAAGTGGCACTTTGGATACTTTTATCTCCAACTCCAAAGAAAACACGGAAGAAGCTGCTCCTTGCACTGCCCAAGGACAGCAACACTGGAACTACCAGGAGCAGTACAAGCTAATAAAAAGCCTAAACAAAGGTGAATGGTGGAACAATACTTTACACTTCAAAGTACATGAGATAAATTGTCAGGACAGGTATGGGTCCTGTTCACCACAGTCGCATACTCAGACTGTCTTTCTATCCTAAGCCATTCTTTGTAACAGTATATACACGACTCAGCTAAGTCCTGTACTTATATATATTGGGCAGCAGTCCACTCAGGAGAAGGCCTTTTGGCTTTTCCATAAATCTAGCCCCAGTCAGCTCTTAACTCCTCAATGTGCATGCAGGGCTGAAGCAGAGCCTGCAGAAAATACAGCTGGACAAAGTACTTCCAACCTCCTCCTAGTCTAAGTAATACAAAGAAACCACACAAACCTCTACAGTCTAAGTTTGAAGAAAGTAACAGTTAAGGAGGAAGTTCAGTGTAACCCAACAAAAAATAAACACACTAAGATATTACCTTGGTATTTTGAAGAGTGCCCTCATAGGGTGCAAATCAGCAAGGGGTGGATCTCCATCTCCCAACTCTATTGCAGTAATACCCAGTGACCATGCATCACATCTGGCATCATAGGAGCTATCTAGCTGCTGCTCACAGGCAATCACCTGTTGGAGTGAAAGACTGGGATTGTCATTGGATAGCCAAACATCCAAATTTAAGAGTACACCCACAGCTGGGGGAATCTCTTACAGGATGGAAATATTCATTAAAATAAATAGACTTGCACACATGGAGCTACACAATCACCTGCTGGAGTAAAAGACTGGGATTGTTACTGGATAGTCAAACATCCAAATTTAAGAGTATCCCCACAGTTGGGGGAATCTCTTACAGGACGGAAATACTCAGTGAAATAAACAGACTTGCACACATGGAGCAAGCTAGAGCAGCCTGTTGCTGAAAAAAGCCATGTTAAACTACAGAAAGCCAGTGTCCAGGAACACCAGGTTCCCTGACCAGATGTTCTCTGATCTGACAAAAGGCTGCAAATCCTTGGGCTTTTCAGCTGAAGATGGTAAACTGCAGCCCATGGCTGAGAAAAGCAGAAGGAAACTCAGCAGCCCTAAATCTCTTTTCTACGGATTATCCTTGCAAAACAAGTAATAGAGCTCTACTGCTCTCTCTATGACGTAAAACAAGCAGGAAAGCAGAAGCTGAATTCACTATCTCCTACTGGGCCTTTATTCAACCAAATCAGCCAATTTCAAGATTAAGCCAATTTCCTCAACAATGCCAATGGATTACAGCACATGTATTTAATTTTATATATATTTCAGATCATCCACCAGTGCTGGATGAATCTAGAAACTTTCTTCCCATTAGCTACAGTATCTAAACCAATGTGTACATTGTTAGCTACATGGCTAGATCAATGTGTATAAGCAGAGTATGTTTGTAAACATAAGTGTATAAACAGATAAGTTTTATGTGTCATGATGTGGTTTTGCTTGTATGCACATAAATAGTGTAAGTACATAGGCTTATTTATAATGAAATATTTTTCCTGCCTCAGCTTAAAATATATCCTTGTATGCTTCAATTCCAGGGCAAAAAAAGTCTCCAGACATACACAGTACATCTTATTCATTCATTCATTCATAATAACCTCTTTCATTTCTTGCTGCCAGCTACAGATAAATAGTATTAAAAACTTTCTAGGTGTAGAAATAAATAAATAAAGCCATACTGTATCACAGTACCACCCTGAGCTCTTTCCATCCATGAGGAGATGAGATACCTGTAGTTTCAGAGCTTGGAAGAAAGGATCAGTGGTACTACTCTTTCCTCTTTAACATTTTAGTAAGCAATTCAATATCTTGCTCTATAGCTCTATCACGGTAATTTCAAAACTAAACCCTATTTTAACTTAATTCTTGAAAACATGTAAAAGGTTTAAGACACTTTTTTAAAAGGCATTACTATTTCATTTGGTGAAAGGACAAGTGGTCAGGAACAGAGCGAGTAGAAACACAGAAGGCAAGCAGCTTGAATACCAGTGACAAAATGTCTCAAAATATAAATCTGACCTCTGGAGCCATCCAGAATGGGGTGCCCACGGAGGTGTTCCGGCGGAGGCGAGTGCTGGTCAGCTGAGCAGACACACCTGGAAGAATGAACAGAAGCTATAATAACAGCAACTGCTATTTCCATCCAAGACAGCCCTTACGGACAGTGACATCCTCATTTTGTCATGGTGCAACTTCCTCTGCAGCAGAATCCCAAAGATGTATTTCCAGTTCTCTGGTAAGAGAGGCCCAGTCTTCAAAGGTACTCGGTGCTTCAGCTGAGGTTCTCTGCGTCCTTTGTTTCCAGTGACTCCAGCGGGACTGGAATTTAATCCCAAATGAGCATTTCATTAGTAATTTGACTCCATATATTTCGACTGGTTAATTACAGTTTTTCTGTATCCTATTTTAGTAGAGTGGCAAAGCACCTTAGGGGGAAAAGTTCTGTACATTCCACAGATTCTTTTTTTTCTTTAATGCTCAGTACTCATGCCAGACGTATGTTCCATTATTTATATCTTTGAGGTTGAACACTATAAAATATACTTATCCTCATCTTTTGGCTGATCTCCCATAAAAAAGAAACAACAGAATAGTGAAACAAAAATTCTTACAAAACCTGAAGTCTCTCCATGCTCAAAGCATATTCTCAAAGCAACATCAAATGCCTGTAAATCAGCTTTGTAACACAAGCTGCAGTTTTAGGAATTAACTATTTCAGGCCAAAAGCTGGAAAGTGAAATCTTAAGTCTAAAGATTCCTTATGGGTTTAAATTAAAATACACTTAAAATATTAGGAATTCAAGTGGGCTGCAGCACACTTCTGACCAGCCTGCCACAAATTTCCTTCCTTACAAAACAAGGGTGTATTGGTTGGAAACATCTCTAGCGTGTGTAATGGGGAGAGTATGCCACATGCAGAAAAACAGCCCCTCAGCTAGCATGTCCTGAACTATTGCTAGTTTATCAATCACAATCTACTGTGAGGTCCACACGTGATAAAAAACAGCCCCTCCACTAGCAAGTCCTCAATTATTATGGATTTGAGTAACAGCCAATGGTGAGATCCACCAGAGGCATATTCTGAAATGCCAATAGCATGGATGGCAAGAAAGGTACTGTGTTCTTTTCTTGTTCCAGCCTCTGTCTGATTGACACTGAAACTCACTTATTTTGCCTTCATACATACATCTGCTTTCTCTTTAAACAACTGAAAAGACTCAGTTTCACTCTGAGTGCCATTTCATTATTCTGAACTACATGAAGCTCCAGTGAGCACCACTGGCCAGCTTCAGCTCCATAGTGTCTGGTTTGAACACGCTTGACCTTATCTTCCTGAAAACCCTGCAGATAGTTCATAACAGGAGCAACTCACATTAACTGCCCAGTGAAAATACCAACTAAACTTCTGTCTAGATAAGATTTGATTGTTTTGGCTTTTTTCAGTGGTGGTCAAGAAATCATAGAGGGCTTGATCTGTTTTTTCACTCTCAAGCTCTGATTCATTCAATACCTACATTTGTCTATTACAGAAATGCATATAACTGCTGAAAATAAGGCAGCAAGAAAGATCCTGCCTGCTCATTTGAGACAAACACAACCATGCTTTTGTGGCTGCTTCCCTCTAATCTATCCCAGGCTTGAGAAAGTTGAATCTGTTTTTGTCTCCCCATGCCTGCAGAAAGTCCACACCACAGTGTTTGCACCACGGAAAGCACAACAATGTGAGCCTTAGCACAAAGTCCATCAATCCTGCTTCGGCTCCGCTAAGCAGGGGCTTTGCTTTTCCTGCAAGGAGTTGTCTGAGGTCCAGCTTCCGGCTCGTGGAGCCTGTGTCTGTTGTGCCCCAGCACTCCACATCATTCCAAAGGCAAGGAATGGGCACGTACACCACAGGTCTGCCACTGTTGCAGTGATGCCAGCTGACACCATTACACGATTCTTTGTTTTGGAGGGAGAAGAGCCTACTCTTCCCTCTCCCTTTCTACGTGTTGTGGTGTGGGAGTCCCCTGTGCTAAGCTTTTTTACTTTTTTCAGTCTTGGATGAGGAAATGGGATTCAGATCTGCAGGCAAAGAAACACGCTAATTAAATTGTTATGATTCCAGTGTCAGATTTAATAAATAATAACTTTCTGCAGAGATATAGAACAAAATGTAAAAGGAACATGAGTGAACACCGCATTCTGTCTATGCACTGTTACGGTTTTTTTTCCTCTTTGAACTGTAATTATTAAACCAAAGGATTTTTTCCTCTTCCCCCTTCTTTTACCTCAGTAAAACGCTGATTTAATTTGAACTGTTCACCACTACTTTCTTTAGGCTCTTGGATATTTTGTATGCTATTTGTTTGTTTGTTTATCTTTTTGCTCTTAGCAGTAAAGTGGCATTTCAGATTATAGAGTGTAGGACTTATGACAAATGATATTTCCTTGGGCTTTTTCTGTGTATAGAGGAAAGAGGATGTAATTCCACACTTAGTAACATTTCTTCTAGCATTTCAGTAACCAGTCAAGCATATAGCTGGCCAGCTCTTTTTAACTTATTTTTTTACAAAAACATCTTGCTCCTCCCCCTTCCCCTTCACTACTGCTTTGTTGCAAAATGACTCAAATATTCGCCCAGGAAAATCTAGAAATATGTAATAAAGCGGTGGTTTATTACACATGTATTATAAATCTCACAGAATTGAAGAACTTAACAAATAAATGTATTGATAGTACCAATGCACACCATAACCAAAATAATATATTGTGTGTATAGATGGAGAAGGGATTTTTAATTTTTCTTTTTTTCAGGCATTAGTTTACTAATAAAAACTGAAAATTAGCTGATTTATACCATGAGTATTATTCAAGCTTTTCATTGCAAAAACCGCCATATTGGAATAACATTGCAAGTAAAGCCATCTACTTATGACCTTAGGACTCAATAAAAGAATAACCGCAGAAATGAGCTTCCTATTATTAGAAAATATTTGTTCCACAGTAGCACCCAATCCGAGCAGACGCTGTTCTGATCTGATTTGGAAGGCTGTACAAAATTTTTTATGATTATGTCCCATGACAGAAATACTTGATGGGTTGATGCTAATGGAAAAATGGTGAGCCCTGGCAAATACTACTAATTTGACATTCATCATGCAGCAGAGAGATTGCATTCCCAACATGGTAGCCACTGTATTTATACATAAAAACACAGATCTTACCCCAAAGGGCTTATACTGTAGCTATCACACCACCTCTGCCTCTTCCATAACCCTTTTTCACTTTTGCCTTCACTGTTCACTTCCCTTCTAAAGCATCCTCTTTGTGACCTTCTCTGGATTAAGAACCTGCAACTCAATCATTTATCAAGCTACTCTCTGGACCAAAAATTGCTTACACAGTTAACTCTGCCAATCTAAACAGACTGAAATGCTTTGCATTATTTCCCAAAATTTCTGTAAGTTCCTATAGAAATGGATCTAAAACAGCAATAACAACTTACACTGCACTTCCCTGAAGCTCACTGGCAGATAGAATCATAGAATCTTTTAGGTTGG
>NW_008598399.1:0-4591 GCF_000691845.1 Merops nubicus
GATGTTGACAGACTTTTCAGCAGGGCCAACTGTGACAGGACAAGGTAGGACAATTTTAATCTAATAGAGGGTAGATTTAGGCTTGCTATAAGGAAGATGTTTTTTACAAGGAGGGTGGTGCAACACTATAACTGGTTGCCCAGAGAAGTAATAGATGCACCATCCCTGGAAACATTCAAGGTAAGGGTGGATGGGGCTCTGAACAACATGATCTAGTTAAAGATGTCCCTGCTCACTGCTGATGAGTTGGCCTAGAAAACCTTTAAAGGTCCCTTCTAATCCAAACCATTCTAAGGAACGGGAGCAAGGCTATTGTCTGATTTGCTTTCGCAGCTGTTTGAGAGATGTGTCGAGATGGATCCAGGGTTATCTGTTACCTTCCCAACTGTAAAGTCTATGTATATGAGTTCTACTGGTGTAGCCTAATAGCTGTTCTGTCTAGTCCAGCTCTCTGGTGGAGATGCAAAGCCCCACAGTATGGAGGATCACTAATTCGTTAATAATAACTTTCCCTCCCTTTAACAGAAACAACCATTCAGAGCCCATTGCGAAGCTTTTTCAAAGGCAGAAAACTGAAAAACTTTAGCAGACAAAGCCATAGGGATAGAGATAGATGTGAAAAGGAAGGCTGTCTGTCAGGAAGAATGGATGAGTTGGTCAACCTAAAAATAAATTACTTTGAAATATGTAAGTGCACTTCATGTCTCATGTATCTTATATTGAAGCAATTTAATCCAGATACAGTCTAAATTTTGCAAATCCAAGCCTTTTGTGTAAAATCAGACTGTTTTGCTAAAGTACAAATTCACCTCCTAGGAATGAGGGCTTGTAACAGAAACAGAGATGGAAGTAATGTAAGCAGGCATCATTATAATGAAAATTTTATAGTGATTAGTAAGAAAGTTCAGCGAAATCAAGAATACAGAAGTGTTTGTTTTTGTTTTTGTTTTTTTTTCCTGTTGAGGGATTATTTCTATGCTAAATTGAACCTGGCATTCTCTTTGAGGAATCAAAAATTTTTTAAAATACTTTTTTTTTAACACCTTTGTCATTGAGAGATAGTGGGTGCTGTTCTTTTAATAAGATTTTTCCTTTCACATCAAAAGTCTGTTGAGGTGGTGTTGTTTTGTTGTGTGTTTCCCCCACATACTATTTATTGCAAGAATGTGACCTTACTCTGGGTCAGGATTCAGTTTAATCTCTTAGTGGGATTTTTATCACAGAAGAAAGGACAATATGCAACAGATCACAATATGAGCAAGGTTATTTTCTTGAAGTTTATTTGCTGTGATTTTTCAGTAGCACTCTGGCACAAAACCTTGATGGTTTACGTCAACACTGAAAATGGGGTTATTTTATCCATCCTGAGATGCTGAAAGACTTTTTAATAAAAATACAAGTGCCTTCTTCCAGGAGAAGGTAGAAATGTTTGTGGCAAATATTTTAAAGGCCAATTATCTTAGTTTGAATGTTTAAACATTATATTTGTTGTTGTAATTTACTGAGAATCTGTGTAAAGAGGTTGATAGGCCTCATCTGGTTGATCTCTCATTTGTTCTGTGTGGATCCTTTAATCTGGCCTTGTAGAACTCTATGTTAAGTTCTAAAGCAAAATATGTATACTCAGGCAGGCAGGTATAAGAGAGTTAATGGTCATATCACATAGCATTACATTTCAAGAACCCTACCTTAAGAGTCCAGACTCTGACCCTAACATGTATGTTTTGTGATATTTTTTTTTAATATATTTTTCTTAATAATTTTAAAAATTTTTATTTATCTTCATACTATTCCTATAACTTGCACAAGAATTTGAAGTATTTTAGTATGCTGAATGCATGCTAGAAAATTGAATGTAAAGCAATGACTTTATGAAGGTCAGAAAATACTTTAAATGGCACATGACTTCAGGGTTTTAAGAGCTGAAAAATGTAATTAATTTTTTTTACAGAAAGTGAATTATTTATAGCTGACAATTGGGGAAAAAAAGGAGCCAGTCTGTTAATGAAAAAACATTTAGAAATTTTAGCTTTATAATTATTTGCATTGCTGACTTAGATTCAGTTTTTATGTGTAATAAATAACTGTGCTTAGAAAATCACATTCCAGAAAGTAAAGGAATGAAAATAAATAATAAAAGCAGGAAGTACTGAAATAATTTAGAAATTGGAAGCTTGCCAGGAAGAAATAGCAGTTGTATATAGTTTTCTTAATATTTTTGTCTTCCTTATTGCCTTGAGTGGTTTTTGTGGTGTTTTGTTGGTTTGGCTTTTTTATATATTTCTCTCTATATATGGGCTCTGGTTTTAATATATGTGTTTGTGTGTATATATCCATGTGTGTGCTATATAAAGCAGATGACTGGCCATGAGATGATGACATCAATTGTAAGACAGTGTAACTGTACTGTAGAATAGAAATGGATTCATATAAATACATTAATATATCTTGAAATAAGTTCTCTAGGCCTATTTTTGTAAGTGGTCTTTTGTTAGACTTCTCTTATACCACTTACTGTAGTATCATTTCTAGGGAAATATTCTGCTCCATGAGAAACAGCTTTTTGAGATATCAGAGGTATTCTTAATAATTAACAGAAATTCTGTTTAAAAAAAAAAGAGAAATGTGAACTTCCTAAGCTTTTTCATGTATTGAAAATCCAGACGTTAAGAGAAGTAAAAAGAGAGACTTTACTGGCTTCATTGGTCTGCTCTGATCCACCAAAATCCATGAAGATGAAATTTATGTTGATTGGAAGTCTATATGAATCTTTTTTTGAAATCTAATTGCTTTTAAAAGATACAGGAGTGAACACGTAGGAGGTTGTTACCCTCTGTACAAGTTTGGTAAAATGCCAGCTAGCATGGCATTGCTGTCCTCATCTCGCTTATTCTCTGTGCTTTAGCCTTGATGTGGGTATAACGGTATCTTCCGCTATTTTCAGCCTGATTTGGGTTCCAAATTCTCTGGGAATTATTCCTGGTCTGCAGAGATGTAAGGGAGAGAAAAATAAACTTTAAGTCTCATAAGAGAGAATCAGAATGTTTTGGAACACTCTCTCTCTCTCTCTCTTTGTCTCTAATCAAATGGCAGCTAGTTCAGATTCATCGGAGGGTTTTTTCTGATCTTAGGTCATGACCAAGCAAGAATGTCTAGGAAAAAAAAAATAAATCTGCAGGTCTTGAGAACATGCAGTTATATAGGTGGAGATAGTCCAAAGTTACTCATCCCTTGAGTATGTAACTGGTAATGGTTTTGTTCATTTCTTTGTGGAAACGTCTTTCTTACAAAACTGAGATGACCCAGGACCAACATCCATGCCCCAGGGAGAGAGGTTTTAAGGGGAAATGTCTTCCCCTTTGTTTGGCAGGCCTTTTAGCCATACTTTTGCTGCAGCTCTAGGATCTACGTTTCTTTTTAACCCTAACTCCAAGCCCTCATCTGAGCCTTAACTCAGGACCAAGAGGTATAAGCAGAATTTTCTGCAGCCCATCCCTTGGTTTGGCAGCCTCTTTCCAGCCTTACCTTCAGCAGCTTTAGGCTTTTTTTTTTTTTTTTTTCCCCAAACCCTAAGACTAATTGCAGGCCTTAATATTTTATGAGAGTGTATTTGGCAACTTTTAATCTTCCAGGAAAATGTATGAGTCTTTCATCCTTATGCTGAATGTGCTGTAAATTCATATGGTGTATTCTGAAAAGGCAGGCTGTTAGTATTAGTCTTCTCAGATACTTGTTCTTACATAGTTAGTAATAAAGTTTATACTGTGCAGAGATAGTTTAGACAGATCTTTCCATTTGTTCGATACCATAAAAGTAACTATTTCAGAAGAATAAATTTAATATCTAAAAAGCTGTGTAAAAATTGTGCATAAAGAAGATTGTCCTTTATTCTCTTCAACAGCTGTATTGTCTTGTTCTCCCAAAGTAATTGAACTGGATAATTTTGTAGATGTTGCATTCATGATGCATACAGAACTGTTGTGTGTAATGAGGATGTGAGTGCTTCTGCATTTCCCTTCAAGGAAGAAGTGGTCTCATGTGATTTTAGTGAATATTGCTGTCATACTTATTTTAAACAAGTTCAACTACATCTTTAATGTGAAGATGAAATTTTAACATATAATATCTTCCACTACAGCTTCTGTCTTCCACTACAGATTCTGACATAGAAACAAATACATTTTCTTCTCGGTGCAGAGGAAAAAAAAAATCACCTTTGCTGATCAAGCAGATGCAGATTATAAATTTACATAATTTGTCTGTTTTACTGGCAGATTTTGTAGTTTGGCTCATAACGTGGGGTGATAAACTGTTGCACACTTGGATGTTGTAAGTTTATCTTTCAGTTTTATTGCTTAAAACATAACTTCAGAGTGTTTCACAAATTCATGTTTTCAAGCCTTGGGGATGAAAAAAATGTACGATCAGGTTACTTCACCTGGAAATCTGCAGGAAAAATAGAATGCTAGCCTTTATGAGGGTGACTCCAGTCTGGTAGGAAAAGACTAAAAGGGTATATGATCAAGATCTAAAAAAATCATAAAGATCTAAAAAATCATAAAGATGGTAGCTTAGAAAGAAGGTAATCTCT
>NW_008598400.1:0-26136 GCF_000691845.1 Merops nubicus
TGGGCGTCCATCCACGTCCTTCCCCTGCCTTCGGGGGGAGATCGGAGCGGGGGGCTCGCTGGCAGCACGGCTGTGTCCGCAGCACAGCGGTTTGGGTTTGTGTTTTGATGGGATTTGGGGGGGTGGGGCCCAGCCAGGGCAGTTCGGGCACTGAGCCATGTATTCCCTCTACAGATTTTGCTGGAAACGCCTGGGTTTGAGGGCAGTAAAATCAGTCTCATTCTGGGCGAGATGAGGTTGCACTGACTCATGGCAGGGTGTCAGGAGCGTGACTCAGGACTCCTCTGGGGAATGCAGGAGTTAAATCTTTTCAGAGCTGTGACTTCACAGTGTGATGCTTTCTAAGGACCCAGAGCTTGCAGGTCACTGAGCTCCAGTGAACTCTGTTCCATTTCCCCAGTGGGAATGGGATTTTTTTGTCTTAGCCTGGAATAGCAGACCTGCAGAATGGCCTGTTCTCTTTACCCTTCTTGAGGGAGAGAAAGGTTGAGTTTGGGATTCATGAATTGGTGGCTGCTGTTGCAGGAGCAGCTTGCAGGTTCCTCCCAGCCTGTGATGTGAGCCTTTGAAACTCTGGGTGTCAGGAGTGCATGGAACAGCCCTGGAAGGAGAGGAGACTGCTCCAAAAACAGAGACCTGCAGCTCCCTCAGGCTCACGGTGCTGGTGGAGCAGGGACTGTGGGCTGCAGGTGCCCGCGGGAGGTGGATCCTCCCCTGGTGACTCACTGGCATGCTGCAGTGTGTGCCAAGTGTCCCCAGCACCATCCATAACCCTGCCCTGAGCATTATCCTGCCCCTGCATGCTCCCAGCCTGCCCTCGTCGGGCACGGTGCCCACGGGATGAGGCAGAGAAGGAGCAGGAGGCACTGGGGGAGAGCGTGCAGGCTGCAGGGGCTGGGTTTGTCATCCTCAGGGGTGGAAGGAGAGCACGGAGAGCTCCTAACCCCACTGTGCTTGTCACTCCAAGACAGGACAAAGCAGGGAAAGGGAATTAGCTGAGGCAGTCCAGGGATTAATTTGTCAAAGGTGACTGCAGTGGCAAATCTTAAAAAACTGAGCCCAAAACGAAGCTGCAGGAGTGCTGGGACAGCCTTCTCAGGGAACCAGCCACGCCAGGCTCTGCAGAAACTTGCTGCAGGCCAGTCCCAAGGGAGCTGAGAGCCCAGCCTGGCAGCAGTGAAGCTGGTCCTGGTCTCTCACCAGCTGTGCTCCACAGCCCTGGGCTGGGCCCCCAACTCGTGGCACTTCCCTAGCTGATTTGAGCTCACTGAAATGGTGCTTTGGAAGGTGGGGGTTTTGTGGCGAGGTCACCTCGACAGCACCAAGGGCTGTGATGAGGAGCAGGGGAAGGGCCCAAACCTCCTCTAACTGCCCCCTGAACAGCTCCATTTCTGCCCCCAGAGAGGAAGCGCTTTTACCAGCACGTGAGCATCTCACAGGGAGAGGGTGAGTCTGGCTGTGGGACACCACGGGGGGCTGGTCCCTGGGAGGGTTGTTATCACCCCGTGGATCTGTGAGGGAAACAGCTTCCAAGACTGTTTTGGGGAAAAGTGTGTCAGAGGGATGGGGGTGGTGGGCAACTTGGGTGCCCCTGGTCCTGCGCTCCCATCCGCTGCAGCTCTGAACCTGCTCCTCCCGTGGGGTTGTCTGTTGTTCCTTAGTGCCTGCTCCTCTTTGATTCCCCAGGATTTCTACTCTGATTCCCCAGGAGGCTTTGAAATAAACCTGGACCACCGAAAGCTGAAAACCCCCCAGGCCAGGCTCTTCACCGTGCCCAGCGAGGCCTTGGCCATCGCAGTGGCAACAGAGTGGGACTCCCAGAGAGACACCATCAAGTTCTACACCATGCATCTGGTGAGCACGTTGGGATTAAAGACAGGGAATCTAATAGTGGGGGCTAAAAATGGCTTTGCCAGACCAGGGCTACCTGGTGAGGGCTTTGCCAGCTGGCAGAATGGATTCCAGAGCGAGGGTTGAGAACTGCTCTGGGGGTCTAAGCCTTGTGCTGGGCTACGTGAGGTGGAGACATCTGAGGATGCTTCCTCCTGCCTCACCCAGCTCTCCTGAGTGCTTGCAGTAGAATTGGCATGGCTTGGTCTAAACGTGTGGGCATGAGAATGGTCTCCAAGCACAGAACGTGGAGAGAGCAGGTTGTCCTGATGCCTGGGGAAGCAGGGACAAGAGGTGGGGGCTTTGGCTGGGCCCTGGGTGAACCTTGGAGTTGTGAGTGCAGTTAGATACTGGCTGGGTGACTGTCTAGGGGGGGTCTGTGTCACTGGAGACTTGAGAAGGGTCTGGACAGTGCTATTTGAGATAGTGAGGGGCAGAAGGAGCTCTGGAGCAGGCCATGAGTCCTCTTCCCTGGTGCTTGATGGGGCTGCTCCAAAGGCTTTTAAAGACAGTAAGATTACTATTACTGTAGAATCATAGAAACATAGACTGGTTTGGGTTGGAAGGGACATTTAAAGGTCATGTAGTCCAACCCCCTGTCATGCTTTAGGGTCAGGGCTGCCCCTAGACCTGTAACAGACACTCTCTGTTCACCCCTCTCCCCCACAAGGGGGAAGAGAGAGGGAATAAGGGGGAAGAGAGAGGGAATAAGGGAAAGTGACTTCAGCTTTATACTGAATACGAGGGTTATGGGATGGAACACCCCACTGGCCAGTTTAGGGTCACTTGTCTTGTCTGCTCCTCCCTGCAGGTGTAGCCTTTACCTCTGCCCCCCTCTGTGTGGTGCACAGGACTCAGCGGTGACCTTGGTCTGCACCCCAACCTTGGTGGTGACTCTAAACACAGATGGTTATCACTGCTGGAAGCAGACACTGCCTGTGAAACTGTGCTGTGAACTTCAGACAGTGCAGCTGGTTAGCAGAGCTTTAGCTGAAAAGCAAAATCACTGAACAGAATTAGCTCTGCTCTACCCCAAACCAGGACACCCCCCTGCAGGGAGCAGGGACATCCCCAACGAGAGCAGGGTGCTCAGAGACACCTCCAACCTCCCCTGGGATGGTTCCAGGGATGGGGCAGCGACCACCTCTCTGGGCAACCTGGGCCAGGGGCTCACCACCCTCAGTGTAAAGAATTTCTCCCTTCTCTCTAGTCTAAATCTCCCTCTTTTAGTTCCAAACCCTCCCCCCTTGCCCTGCTGCGACAGGCCCTGCTCAAAAATCCGTCCCCAGCTTTCCGACAGGCCCCCTTGTGTGAGCTATATTCTGATGCTGCAGCCCTATTTAGCTGCACCTTTTGGTTCTCTGCCTGCCACAAATCCCTGTACTTCTCCTAACCTTGAGCAGCAGGGGTTTAAACTGCCTTTATCCCCAGACCACACTCTGCAACACGGCGCTGGACAACCCCACGCAGCGGAACAAGGCGCAGCTCATCCGGGCGGCCGTCAAGTTTCTGGACACTGACACTATCTGGTAGGAGGTGGGGGCTCTGCTGCCACAGTGTGCTTTTTTTTTTTTTGGAAGGGGGAAGTGAGGGAAAATTTCCACCCTAACCCCCAGTCATGGCAGGGCTCTGATCTGTCCTGGTTTTGGCAGAAGGGTTTGAGTTCGTTTTAAGCCAGCCCTGCGTCCGTAGCCCACACGCCCAGAGGATGTAGGTGTGAGTGAGAATGGGGATCTGGTCCTCTCTTGGACTCTGGTTTGGACACCTCCGTGCTGGGCAAGGGTGGGAGCAGCAGGAGATGGCAATCTCCTCAGGGAAAACACCTTTGAAAGACCTGGAGGAATCTGTCAGCCCAGTCCCTGATACTCCCGGGCCAGTACAGGCACCTCAGGTTACTTGTACCAGTAGCCCTTCATTCCTCAAAGTGCCTGTGGGCTGCAGGATCCAGCCTGCTCATGCCAGGGCTCCTGTCTCACAGTCCCAGCCTCTGAGGTGTCCACTGGCAGCTGCTCAGCTCCTGTGGGGAGCAGGAAGCAACCAGCAGGTTGGGCTGGCAGCAGGGAGTGCCAGTGGAAAGGGAGGAAGGATTCCAGTGGGACGTGTCCCCTGCTCTGACTGTTAAACCTTGCTGTGTCCCATGCCTGGCTTGGGGCTATCTGCAGTTTTTTGCTGGACAATTTGGTGCTCTGGTTTGTAGTAGGATAGAACTGATCTTCCTGGAACATAGAAAAGCTCTGAGTTTGGGGAAGAGAAATATAAGGAAGGAATTTTGGATGCTGAGGGTGGTGAGCCCCTGGCCCAGGCTGCCCAGAGAGGTGGTCACTGCCCCATCCCTGGAACCATCCCAGGTGAGGTTGGAGGTGTCTCTGAGCACCCTGCTCTAGCTGCAGATGTCCCTGTCCCTGCAGGGGGTTGGATGAGATGACCTTGAAAGGTCCCTTCCAACCCAAACCAGTCTGTGATTCTAACAGGGGGGTGGTTGTTTCCACTCTCTGCTGCCACTGCCTAGGTGAACAGTAGGCCCTTGCTCCCCTTGCTGTGGCCTGGTGGGGGACAGCTCCCTTCCCAGAGGGGTGCCCCAGCAGTCTGGCAGCCTGGGAGGGAACACCCAGTGTGGTTTTGTTGTGTGATGTCCCAGCTATCGTGTGGAGGAGCCAGCTGCCTTGGCAGAGCTGCAGAAGAACGAGTGGGATCCTCTTGTCTCCTGGGCTGAGAAAAGGTAAGAGGTCAAGGGCCTTTCTGTCAGCTTATGCCCTGCCCTGCTGAGGCCAGGAGCTCTGGTGCCTGTGACTGTCAGAGCCACAAGATCCACGAGCCCTGTGCTCTTCTAAGGGGCTGGGTGATCGTTTTAGGTACAACGTGGCAATTGGCTCCTCCACCAGCATCCTGGGGCCAAACATCCCAGCCAGCACCAAGGAGACCTTCATCAGCCATCTGGCATCCTACAACATGTGGGCCCTGCAAGGTGAGAGAGGCTGTGCTGGGAGCCCTCTGCTCAGGCTCTGCCAGGGGAGGGGGCAGCTCCTTTCCATGGCAGAGAAGAGCCACTGAAATCTTTTTCCTCTCCTGCTGAGATAATGGGAGTGTTGAGGTTTATGTTTGAAATCTTCAAGCCCAGTCCCTTATTTGTTACAGGTAGTGCCACTAGTGTTTGGGGTCTAGCTGTGCTGGCCTGGGAGCTGTTTGCTCTAGCCTAGAAGTTACAATAAATTCTTTATTGCCAAACCATCTAATGACTTAGACCCCAGCTTTGCTGCCAGGAAAAGAAATGGGGTTTAGTGCTCCAAGTGCCTGTGGTTCTGTGCACTGTCCTCCCTCTTTCACCCTTAAAACCCACTTGATCTTACCTGATGCTGCTGAGGACAACTAACGTTAAAGAAGTGATGTAATGTTTGCTTTGCTCAAGTCCTCAAAGGCAGGACATGAAGGAGCAGCAGACAGTGAAACCCACCAGAGACACTGGCTTTGCAGCTAAGGGAAGTTGAGGGTGTTGCTTCTTGGGACAGGGCTTGCAAAGCCTTTCCATTTCTCCTGTAAAGGCAGTCTCTGATGAATCAGCTCTTTGCAGTATGGGCAGGCAGGGTGGAAGGGAAAGACACGTGCCTCCCCTGGGGAAGGGGAAGCCTCTGGGCAGCTGCTCAACTTTAGGTGTGAAATCCAAGGTCTGGCCTGGGCTGGTAACACAAATCAAGTCTGACTTTAGAGCCTGTCTGTGTGTGGGCACCTCTGTTTCTATCAACTTGAGCTGAACAGTGCGTGCTCAGCAGAGTTTAGAGCCTTTCCTTTCTCCTCCTCCTCCTCCTGGCTGTGCCTGACTGTGGGATTTGCTCAGGTCCCTTGGCTCTCAGGCACTCATCCCCTCTCCAGGGGAGGGGTGTCTTGCAACCTGGGTGCTGGTGGTAGTTCTCCCGGGGCACAGCACATCACAGATGTTTGCACACTGGTTTGCCAGGACTGGTTAAGGATGGGCTGCCCCCCCAGCAGTGTGGGCAGCAGGGCAGGGAGGGGATCCTGCCCCTCTGCCAGCTCTGGGGAGACCCCCCTGCAGTGCGGGGGCAGCTCTGGAGTCCTCAGCACAGCAGAGCCAGGGCCCTGCTGGAGCGGGGCCAGAGGAGCCCCAGCAATGCCCTGAGGGGGGAACCCCTCTGCTGGGAGCCCAGCCGGAGAGAGTTGGGCTGGGGCAGCTGAGAGGAGAAGGCTCCAGCGGGGGAGACCTGCTGGGGGCTGCCAGGACTGCCAGGGGCCTGCCAGAAAGCTGGGGATGGACTTTTTATCAGGGTCTGTTGGGACAGGACAAGAGGTGATGGTTTGAATCTAAAAGAGGGAGATTCAGACTAGAGAAAAGGAAGAAATGTTTGACCCTGAGGGTGGTGAGCCCCTGGCCCAGGCTGCCCAGAGAGGTGGTCACTGCCCCATCCCTGGCACCATCCCAGGGGAGGTTGGAGGTGTCTCTGAGCACCCTGCTCTAGCTGCAGATGTCCCTGCTCCCTGCAGGGGGGTTGGACTGGATGACTTTAAAAGGTCCCTTCCAACCCAAACCAGTCTGTGATTCTACATGGGCAGCTCTTTTGGCACTAAACTATATATGAGTCCCTCTCACCCTGGACTTTCAGCTTAGCTCCAGCATCCCCTGGCCTCGATGGTTATCTCTTCCCTTGGCACAGGGAAGGTTTGTGGCAGAATAAAGGGGAGGCTGTTTCCAAGGTGTAGCCATTGTCACTGCAGTGGCAGTGGCCAGGACAGGGCTTGGTTGGTGTCTGCTGTGACACTGGAGTGCCCAGAGGCAGGCGGGGGAGGATCCTTGGCCCAGTGACCACCCTGACTGTCTCTTCAGGGTGTGTGGAGCTGCTGCTGTAATGCTGCAGAAAACAACCATGACTCTTGTTTGTTTTGGGTTCTTCCCTTCCAGGTATAGAATTTGTAATCACCCAGCTGAAATCTCTGATTCTGTCCATGGCTCTGATTGACAGGCAGGTTACAGTAGAGAAAGCTGTGCTCCTGTCTCGCCTGGAGGAGGAATACCAGGTAAATCATGTTCCAAAACAGCCCTGTAATTCAAATAGCAATAATCTCAGCATGACAAATCCATCTCCCACCACAAATAACTGGCAAGGGAAGTGCTTGCTATTGCAGGAGAGGTTCCACCCCACCCCTCTCCCTGTTTGAGGTGTGCTGCTGTAGAGCAACGCTGTGGGCACAATAGCCCAGGGTGCTCCCAGGGCTGCCAGTTTCTTTTTGTAGAACCCAGATGGCTGCTCTTCTCCCTTTCTAATTGTGTGTATAAAGTTGTGGCTGGTTTCTCTTGCTGTAGGTTATCCAGGGGGTTGGACTAGATGATCTTTTGAGGTCCCTTCCAAGCCTTAACATTCTGTGAATCTCTGAATCCAGCCTGAAGGCCTTGGTAGACACCAAGCTAATAACTTGCTTGCTGAAAAGTGGCCTGGTGTGAAGCTCTCCCTGACCCCAAAACTGGCTGGTGGTGATGGGAATCTTTCCATCCTCCCTTTCAGGGGCTTTGCCTCAGAGCCAGGTACAGAAGGAGCACGTCCTCCCACCAGACTCATCGGGAGTTCTCCCTGCCCCAGCGCTCGGCCATCAGCACAGCTCCTGGGGGGTGACCTGTGTTTCACACACACGGACAGGGAGGCTGGGAGTTGCTGAGCAGCTGTAGGTACAATCCAACCCTGCACTGACTCGAGTTCCTCCTCTCCTCCAGATCCAGAGGTGGGGCAACGTGGAGTGGGCCCACGACTACGACCTGTGCGAGCCGCGGGCAAAGCTCTTCGTCCACCTCTGCTCAGAGAGCTCCACTGTGAAACACAAACTGCTGCAGGACTGAGGCTCCCAGGCTGGGCACAGGAGGAGGACGCCTGGCTGGGAGGTCCTGGCAGGACCCAGGGGGGACCTTGCCACCGTCCTGCCCCCCCACGTCTTTCCTGGGATCGGCCTCGTGTTGAGGAGCTGTGGATTTGTGGGCAACTCCTCGCTCGGACTGCCTGCTGCAGTGCAGCACCAGCAGCTCGGAGCCCACGAGGGAGAGAGGTCAAGGTGAGCTTCCTCTGCATCCCCAGACAGCAGCTCTGGCCATTACCAGTGTCTGCAGCTCGTCGGAGGAGCTCCCACGAAAGAAGCAGCTTCCTGGGCAGGGCACGGCACAGACATCCCCAGCATATGCCACGTGTCTGCAGAGCTGCCAGCTCCTGACACACACTTGTTATGGAAATCTGAAAACAGATTCCATTGCATCTGTTCTTCATCCCTCCGTGTGCCTGGATGTAACACCAGGGTGTCTCTGTTTGATTAAAGGCACGCCCCTGCTAGATACCGAAAGCTGATGCTGCAGAGTTTTTCTTGGGTTTAATCACCAAAACTGGTGTGGGTCCTGAGCTGCCAGGCTCCAGGCAGGTGCTGGGAGGGCTGCAGGCAGAAAAAAAAACACTGAGAAGAGCAGTGCAGGCACTAACTACTAAAGAAATCTGCTCCCTCCACATCTCTGTGTGAGCCTGGCCATGCTCGGTGCCTTGTAAGACGTGTAGGAGCAGCAGGGAGCCAACTGTGTCTGAGCAAGAGGCGGGGGGAAGCTGGGCTCCTGCCACCCTGGAAAGCACAGGGTGCCATGAGCTAAGCCTGTGTGTGACAGGCAGCAGCAGCCACGGGGCTTTTGGAGAGACCTGCTCTCTCCTCGGGAGTGCACACGCAGCCACCTTCTCGCTTAACCTTCCCACCTTTCTCCTGGCTGCTGGCCTGAAGCAGAGCTGCCCCAACCAGCCTCCTGCCTCAGCAGCTGCCCACGAGCGAGCTGCTGGCCCCGGGTGAGGAGGGGGTGGGGAGTCCTGGCCCGGCCGTGGCGAGCAGCGCTGGGAGAGCTCCTGCGGAACCGCCCCTCTCCCTCCCGCCAGCCGGGGGCTGCTCTGTTCACGCTGCAGAAAGCTGCTGTGGTGAGAGGCGGTGCAAAGAGAAGGCTCCCGGGCACGCAGAGCTCCCGCCAGCCTTGTGCTCGCTGAGCTGGAAACCTGCTGGTGTCCTGGGGGTGGTTTGATGGAGAGCAGCTCCTCTCCCGGGCTGCTGCTGCCCGCCCGTGGCTCCCCGGCCCCTGGGGCTCCGGCCCGCAGGTACCGAAGCTTTCAGGCATGAGATGCTGCCATGATTTGGTTCAATGGGCTCAGAGCTGATCCACAGCCCCTGGTGAGCAGGTCTGAGCTCTGTCTGTGCAGCCTGTGTGCCAGTGTGATGGAAGAGACAGAGCTTCGTGTGCTCCTCCAGAGTCAAGAAGGATCTTTTATTTGCGGTTTGTGCTGGGGTGGCAGAAGTGTGTCTTTGGCCTGAAATGTCCCAGGCAGCTGGGGCTTGGAGAGGCAGTTGTCCCTGCTGGGGGCTGCCCTGTGTGCTCCCAGCTAAGGCCCAGCTCACAGCAGACCTGCTGCATTGTCTCCAAGTTCTCTTAAGTTATCCAGCTCCTCCTGGAGGTTGTCGATGTACTGAACGATCTCCCTGACACGTTCGCGGTTTCTGTCGACCTCCTCTTGGAAAGCCTGAACAGATGGAGACCAAGAGGTGAATCTGCAGGTTTCTCAGGGTCCCTTCACAGAATCCCAGCACAGCAGGGGTTGGAAGGTTCCTCTGGAGATCATCTCCTCCACCCCCCCTGCTCCAGCAGCTCACCCACAGCAGGGTGCCCAGGGTCACAGCCAGGTGGGTTTGGAATCTCTCCAGAGCAGGAGACTCCACAGCCTCTCTGGGCAGCTGCTCCAGGCTCAGCCACCCTCACACCAAAGAACACTCCTTATCAGGGTCTCTGCAGCACAGAGAGCTCCAGCAAAGCATCTTTCCTGGCAGCGTCCTCACTGCTCAGGCCGGACCTGTGTGTGCCCTGAGCACCAGGGTCTCCTACCTGCTCTGTCACAGAGGCCTGCCAGCGGTAGGTGCTGCAGAGGATGTCACTCTCCCTCAGGTTGATCTTCAGCAGGCGGATGTGATGGGAGGCGTTGAGGGTGTTGACAAGGGAGGGTTTGTCCATGAGAAGCTAGGAGGGAACGTGAGCAGATGAGAGGAGGAAGGGGGTGGGTGCCCAGTGAAAGTGTCAGAGCTCGGGAGGAGCAGCAGAGTCGCTGCAGTGCCTGGGGGAGGAAAATCAGCCCCCACTTCCAGGGGGGCAAAGCCCTTGTCAGCTGGAGGGTGGTGAGCCCCTGGCCCAGGCTGCCCAGAGAGGTGGTCGCTGCCCAATCCCTGGAACCATCCCAGGGGAGGTTGGAGGTGTCTCTGAGCACCCTGCTCTAGCTGCAGATGTCCCTGCTCCCTGCAGGGGGGTTGGACTAGGTGACCTTTACAGGTCCCTTCCCACCCAAACCAGTCTGTGATTCCATGAGTGCTCTGCTGTGGGCAGAGCTGCCTGGCAGCTCATGGCAGCCCCTGTGGGCAGCTGGGGTTGAACCAAGGCTGGGACTGCTCCAGGGCCTGGCCCTGCGGGTGCGGGAACTGGAAAACCACACCCTGGAAGAGTCTCTTGCACTGGTGGCACTGGCTGTAAATTTTTATTTTTTTTGGAGAGTCCCAGCTTCTAATCGAAGCAGCGACTTCCCCCATGGCTCTTAGTCGAGGGTGGTTTCACTAAACTGTGTCTCCTCCTGCAGCCAAGTGCAGCTGGTGAACAAATGAGGATTGCTTCTCCATGGAAATGGATGGCAGCCGTGGATGAGCAGCAACGGTGTGGAACTGGAGCCATCTGCACAGGCCATAAAGCAGGGAGCTCCCCCAGGGGCCAAGGGGTCTGTTCTGTGTCTGTCAGCTCTCCATTACCTGGAGTAATGGGGAGGGGGGGGGGCTGGGATAATCTGGACAGAGTAAAACCACAGCAGATGCAAAGCTCGAGTCACTTAGCCACTAAATGAAGGAATAACAGAGGCAAAAAGGTCAGCAGCAGGGCTGGCTGGAGCAGGGCAACGATCTTTGTGCCTTCTGAAAGGCTCCTGGGATCTTTGCTATCACAGCAAGGCTCTGTTTGAAATGTCATGTCCTGCCTCCAGGTCATCTCACGGGCTGGGGAGCTCCAGGAAGGGCTTTTGAAACGACTGAGGCCAACAGAGCCCCAGTGCATGGAAGTGGGGGCAGTGGTGGGGTTCTCCTGGGGGAGAAGGGAGAATCTAAACAAAACCAGCTGGGAGTGCAGCAAAGATGCTGCCTGAGTGCCTGCTGGGTTGGGGCTGTCTGGAAATCAGCCAGAGAAGTGAGTTGTGCTGGAGGCAGGAGGGAGAGATTTCCTCAGCACCTCTCCTCTTGGACTGCTGCCACCAGCCCTGGCAGTGCAGTCACCCTCTGTCCTAGTCAGTGGAGATGTCCAATGGCACTGCAAGGGGCTGGGGCCTCCTGGGAGGAGGTTTTGCTCTGGTTTAGCCATGGCTTTAGCTGTACTGACCTCCTGGAAACCCTGTCCCTTCTAGGAGGCTGTGGCCTCCTCTTCTTACCAACTCCCCAACAGAGATGAGTATTTTGGTGCCCTCACCATTCGCACATCATCTGGCAGATCCTCGTGGAGCTCATTCTTGAGCAGCTTCTCCAGTGTGTTGATGGAGATCTCCAGCAGCTTCTCGTGGTGACGGTTTTCCAGGTCCCGGCACTGGGTCATTGTGCAGCAGATGGTTAAGGAAAAAGCTGAGCCCAGCACTCACCTGGAGAGACTAAATAACCTCCTCTACCAAGAGCCTGAATGTTCCCACAGTGGGCTGCTGCCAGAAGCTGCTGTGATGTCCAGACACCTTCTGCTCTTAATGGCACACTGGGTCTCATCCTCACTGCTGTATATTCTGCAGAACTGAGAGCAAGCCTAGATTTGCAAAGGAAATTGAGGGAGACCTCCCAGGATATGAGCTAGGCTCTGAATTTGGTGCAGTTGTTTGCACCAGACTGACAGATTTCTGTATTTAAAGCAGTGTAGCCTGTCACTGAAGCACTTGGGTAGCCTCAGCTCAGAACTGCAGGTGTTTCATTGGCTGCTACGGCAAGAATGTGCATAGAAAAGTCTAACCAGATCTTCCCAGGGTTGTGTCATGGCTGTGTGGAGAAGAAAGGAAGATTCCCAAGGTGGAGAAAGCTGCATGCACCCTGCAGATCAAGAGCAGGAGAACTTACACCTTTTCATGCTCCCCAGAGTCTCCACAGAAAGAAGCTGGGCACCTTCAGTGGCCATTCCTGCAAAGCTGGGAAAAGACCTTTTCTGTGAATTTGGGAGGGGGGAAATAAATCAAATTCAATGCTGATGGCTCATTTCTGGATTTAGAGGTGAGACACATGCACATCTCTGGGAGGACCAGCCCAACACACTGTCCAAAGGATATATCCCTTTAACGTCCTCGATGAATGTCGATGCTATGGCAGCAATGTTGCTTTCAAAATCCTTTAGCAGTTCCTTAACAGGGGGAAAAAGAAGAAATATTACAAGGAAAACTTACTAAACTCAAAAGGGAGTCAAGGAGTCTAGGCAGAATCTACAACTGATTATCCTCTGGACTCTCTGCTGTTATTAGCACAGTCAGAAACTGCACTGCCTCAAGCATTTAAAGTGTTTTGAAAGTGCTGCAAGATTTTTGTTCCTCCTTCAGGGACAGGGAATCAGTTTATGGGAGGGAAGTTGACTGACTGATGCCTTCACTTGGTGTCTGGAACAAGCCAGCTGGTGTTTTTCTACCCTCACCTAAGTTACCTATGGGGAGTGCAGTATTCCCCTACACTGCCATACTGCAGCTTCCTTGCAGGTATGAAGAGCCTCTTGGAAGCAGAACCAAGACCTGGGCTTGCTGCAGCTCTTGGTTTAGCCCTCAGAAATTAAAACTGCTGCTGCCTATTGCCTCTCTCAAAAATGGCTGATGGAGAATCTGTGAAGAGCTGCACTTAAATGTCTTGAATACAGCCACTCAAAGAGAGAAAATGCTTCTGCATCTCACCCAGGGAGAAATGCTTCTGCTCATTCCACCAGGGACTGCAGGCACGTGAGGACCACTTCAGAAAGCACCAAAAGGCACAACCCTGGTGCAGTGAGGAGTTCATTTGGAGCTGCTGCTTTCTGTCACACGCATCCACAAAAGCAAACTGCTGCATCTGCTTGCACACAGGCCACAGCTCCTGCCTGCTCATTTTTAAACAGATTACCTTCTTTTTTTTTAAATGGAGATGCACATTAGCAGCCCTGCCCTAATTTTTGAGGAGAAGTCTGGGGAGAAGAAAGGCAGCTATTACACAGGCAAATGTGGTGAGCTGAGCAGGCATGTGAAAAAGTGTCATCTGATTCACAGGAAAGATCAGCTTCAAAGAATGACACCTCTAGAATTCCAAACAGCCTACCCCATGCTGTGCAGTGACTTCTGCACAGACCTAAAAAATGACTGAATGACCCCAAGTCCCTCTCTCTAAATCTAGGAAATCAGCTTGGATAGAGGTGAAGGACATCCTGTGCTCTGCTCTGCTCTGAGAAACAGAATTCTGCTGCAATGGATCAATGTCCAGGGCCTGATCTCCCCCAAATCAGCTCCGAGCAGAGAAAGAATAAGATGGAGACAGAAGAGCCTGACTGGAAGACCCATGCCCCTTTCCTTGTGCAATGGGGTGCTACAGAGAGGTCCAACAACAGAAAAATGACTCCCTACCTTCTGGATGTGAGGTCTCACAGGTATGTGCTTGACCCTTACCTCCACCTGGTCAGCCACCAGCATTTCCAAGGTCATGAGTGCTTCTGACAGCTGAAGTATGTCCTGCTGGTACTCAGCTTGTTTAGACTCAGCAATATCCTTACTACTGGCATTATGAATCTCATCCAGCATCTAAACACACAGAGAGAGAGACATAAATTACTTCTAGTTTGTGTTCAGCACTCCATTGCAATTTAATTAACTCGTTACATGTGTGAGGAAAGTTCCTGCTGCTGCTGAGCTGAAATGAAATGTGATGATTCAGGAAGTCTCCAGATTTACATACTGGGGAGTCAACAGTGCTGAGGTTTGCTGCTGTGCTCACCACTGGAGTTGGTGACAACGCTTCCTCAGCCTCCAGTCAGCAGAAGACTTTGTCCCTTCCATGCTTCCAACTTTGCTTCCCCTCCTGACACATTCCAAGTAAAACAAAATATTAGATTCTTGACATTGCTGGCCGTGAAAAAGAGAGTAATAATTATTCTGTAGAAAGAAACACAGGCCTAAATCCTGGTCCCCTTCGTGTCAAAGAGAATCTTGACTGACTTCCATAAGGTCAAGATTTAGTATTTGGAATATGGAATACCTATCATTGCCTACCCTCCTCTTAGGGGAAGGATTAATTGCCCTTCAGAATTAAATATTGACATTGGTTTTGTATCAGATGACTTAGGGATTCTCAGATGAAAAAAAAATATCCTCTTGTGCTGAGCAATGTGTGCTTTTCAAGTCTGTTCAAAATAAGTTAACCATCAAACCTTAATAGGAGGGGAAAAAATGACATGTTTTGAGACATCTAATCCACTCCTGAGAGGGAGAGGAATGGGCTAAAATAAAGAATTTGGACAAAAATCATTGCTAAGGCTCCTGTCTGAAAACAGACTTGATTACCCAAACTTTGTGGTGTTAAAGGGGGGAGAGGAAGGTATCTTCTTTTCTAGTGTAAACAAGTTCAAAGGCTCAAAGAGCTCCCCAGACATTCAAGCTGCACCTCTGGGAGCAGTGAGTTCAAAGTTCAAGGCCTTTAATGCTTCTTTGCTCCTCAAGCAACTTCAGAGAGTGGAGTTATTTTACAGGTTACCCAAGTTTACATGAAAGGATTTCAGCGAGACAAACAGCCCCTAAGAGCAGCTTCCAGATCTCAGTCTGCTGGGACTTCCACGCCTTTGGAACTTCTCTGGGGGTTTGGAATCAGCAGGGAAATGCTGTTCAAATACACCGTTCAGTTTTGATACCAGCTCCTCCAGAATTGAGATGAAAACTGCCTCACTGAACACCGTGACCTGCCCTTGCAGCTCCATCCTTGGCTGAGCCTGCAGGTCATCAGACAAAGAGTGAAAATTTGGCCTCAGCCAGGTTTCTTTGGGATTGATTTTGGGTTATTTGTAGGGGTTTGGTTTTTGTCATTTGTTTTTGTGGGGTTTCCTGTCTTTTTTGGGGTTTTTTTTTGTTTTTAAGTGGAAGATCTATGAGGAATTCAAGTGCTCCTGAACTGAACGTGCAGCTCAGTCTTTGTGTTTCCCTCTGACCAGGCTGCAAACCTGCATCCCCACGAGTGCTGACGGGGTCATTTTGCCAGCATGAGTCAGCAGGGTTCAAGGACTGGGTGCAGAGTGACTCAGCAGTGCCAGCCTGTGACAAGGCACCTAAATAAAAGCAACCTGGCTTTCAAAGGCAGCCAGTGCTCGTGACTCTGCCTGGTGTCAGCACTCAGGGGCTCGCTCTGCTCAGCTGACAGTGGCACCAGCTTTAGCTTCCCCCTCCTGTGGTTTTTTTTTCAGTGGAAAGTGAATAATGATCCACCTATTATACGTGGTCCAAAAGGGATCCCACTGGAAGCTGCACCCCTATCAGCCACAATGGGTAGCTGTGGTTGTGCAGAATGAAAAAAAGACAGTTTCTGCTTTAAAAAGACTAGAAATACATCACAATAACTTTATCTCTTGTTTTGGTTAGGGTTCTTTCAGCTGTTGTTGACAAAAAGAACTGAAGCAGAAAACGACTTGAAAGCAAACTGAATACCTGGCAATCTCTTTCCTTCCCTATTTTTCAGCAAAGGAAGAGCAATTGGAGACCTCAAAGAGGAGGTGAGAGGCATTAAATCTGATCCATCTCTATTTTTTTAAACCAACTTGATACAAAATATTTCAACTAAAAGAAAGGTTGAGCATTTCCATTTTCTTAAAGACCTGTCATTTTTCTGGATGGCAAAAAAGAAGGGAAAAAAAAAAACCTTGTCATGTTTAGGCAATTTTTTTCCTGTAAAGACTTGAAGGACCTTTGTGGACGATAGGATAACACTATGACATTATCCAAATTTTGACCTTTAAAGGTTCCTTCCAGCTCAAACCATTCTCTGATTTTAAAGGAGTTACCCTTATTCTCAGTGAAACTAAAAGGGTGAAGAGAAATCACATCTCAAACAAACAAAAGTACATTACCCTGCTGCTCTGATGTTCAAAGTCCAGGATGATTTTCCTGCCTTCTTGCTGGTTGGCTGTTAATGCTTCCTGAAGGCTTGTGTGGAAATCAGAGACTTCAGCTTCTCGTTTTTCATGCTCTTTCAGACCAAAGTTAAACAGATTCTCACAAACTGAGACAAACTCCTGCCTGTACGTGACACCAGAGTCAAGGTATCTGGCTCGTTCAGTGGAGCAACATTCTATGTTCCTTCTCCCTCTGCAAATCTGAGCAACAAGATTTACAAGTCACTGGTATGTAAACTCGATGGTTCTTGCTGGGAGCAGGCTGCCAAATATTCCATCTGCAGCAGCACGGGGTCACCATCCACATTTTATATCTAGGATTTTGCTGCCTTAAGGGCACGGAGAAAACTGTGGCAACTTGAAGGGGAAAAAGGCCTTGAGGGAAAAAAAAAAAGGAAGCGTACAGCCCTATCTATCTTCACAAGTGTGAACACAGAGCCTGGGTGGTTAATAAATCCAGCTCTGGAGCCTACAGCCAGAGCCCAGAATAAACTACTGACTTGGTAGCATCACAAAAATAACGTCGATTTTTCTTCTGCTATTATCTCAGCACTGGAATTGTTTCTAGAGTCTGTTGTAGTTAAGCTGTGATGCATTTTTTTTCCCCCAACAGTGTAATGCAATTTTAAGGAAGGTCAAGTTGCTGGCCTTGACAATGCTCTATTAATCTGAATGAGAAAAGAAAAAAAGGGGGAGAAAAAGTGCCTGCTTTCTGATCCCCTGTGTAGGAGTGATGATCAGAAAAAAAAAGTGCTGGCCTGAAAACTTCCCTTTGCCAGCTCTGGCAGGTTGGGAGATACACGACTCGTATCACTCTGATTAGTCTGCTCCTATCTCCTACCACTTCAATTTCAACATGATTTTAGCCACTGCGCTCTTACAATCTAACTGGCAGAGATTTATCTTATAGCTCATTTTAAACTTTAAGTGGATTCCAGACTTAAAGGAAGTACAAAGCCTTGATTCTTGAAGGGTCAGAAAAGAAGGTTACTGAAATGGTGTTTGATTCAAGTGGAGGAAAAGGAACGTGGTAATTACAACGGTGAGAATTTAAAGAGCTGGAATCTCATGACCTGTTGGTGATAGAAATGAGTGGTTTCACAAATGGGAAGTTTCAAGCTGGGTTGGCCAGCTTGCCAGTAATATAAATCATTTGTTTGTAGCCCTCATATTTCAGTAGACATCAAGCCTTAAAGCTGTCAGTGGTCTCACAGTCTTGAAGGGGTTGGTTTTTTTTTTGGTACCATTCTAAAATTGAACACAGATTGTCTCAGATCTTAGATCAATGTGGCTTTCAGGCCTGGACAAAAAGCAATGGATGAAGATTCCCTGTGGATGCACCTCCTTCTTAACTCAAGGTGTTATTTCTAAGCCCAGGAAGGATATGCCTGCAGCAGGTCACCCACTCCAGGGAGGTAAGCCAGTTTGGCAGCTTCTGGATCCTCAGCATACATACTGTCAAACAGGAATGATCCATTCAGGTGCTCAACAAAGGCTGTCTGTGAAGAGAATCAGAGCAATCTAAGTAAAATACAGCCTGCCAACCTGCTGCCAGTCCTCAGGTTGTGTCTCTCCTGTAAGCACCTTAGGAGCAGAGGAACATTGGTGCAGATACAGCAGGCACACCACAGATACACCAACCAAGACAAGGCAGCACCCTGCAACTGGACTGAAATCATCCTGGTGGCTTTGCTGCTGGAATTTAGAGAATTCTCTAGGATTTAGAATTAGAACTCCAGCCTAAGGATAGAAAACACTGTTTAATCTTACAGAAGACATTATCACATACAACCATGTACTGCAGGGGTATGAAGCCTTTCAGATAAGGAGTCAGTGGGCTTTGAGGAGGGATGGAGGGCAAAGTGCTGCTGTCCTCACTGTCACTTAAGTGCCTCCTGCTCTGCAGCTGATCTGATCATCCAGAGGTCTGGAATACAGAGCCAGACCAGAACTGAAAGCCCCCTTCTGCCTCGTCTGATTTCCAGTCTGTTCACAGGACTCCAGCGATCTCTGAAAGCCCTGAAGAGTTTAATCATAAAACTAATGAAAAGCATTAACTTTCTGTGAAGGAGAAAAAAGTCAGTGCACCATGAAAATGCTAACAGCTCCCTCAGACCTGTAATTTCCTTAATCTCATGCCAGGCTGACAAGATCCTTGGGTATGATGTACTGTGTAGCTTTGCAGGGTCTATATCTGTAGCTGCATTGTTTAGCCAAAAGAATTATGTTCCCCTGTGTCATGTGTATTCCACAGCAGTTCCTGTTTTCATTTGAAAGACAAGACTCAGAGATCACAGAGATTAATCCCAGCCTTAGTTTTAGCACAGTCGACATTAACCTCTCAGTAAATCTTCAAGCAGGTAAAAGAGAAGTCAATATGTATTGTGCTTCTTTCTCCTGAGACAACACACAACCAGCCACAAAAAATGCACCTTGTGGTACTCCAGCTCCTTCTGCTTCGCCTGCTTTTCCTCCAGCTGAGCCAGGGCTTGAGCCTCCTCACTTTCCAAGGGCTCAATAAGATCTTGATACTTTAAAACTGCAGCTTCTCGCTGAGAAATCAAACAAAGAAAATACTTTTATTAGATTATCCAGCATCACTCAACAAATCTGGGCACGAGCATTTGATCTTTCTAGAGCATGCACCCGAGTGCCATCTGCATCTCCATTTCTTTGTGGGCTTTTTATTAAACACCTCATGAAGTATCTAATCCATTCCTCATCCCATTTTTTGTTGGCACGTTACTCCGACTCTGCATTCAATGCATCTGAGCTGACTCAGCCCCAGGATACTTTTCTCTCCCTATTTCCTCACTTTTAGAGTTGTTTTTAAATTTTTTTAGCAGGAGGCCTTGTTTCAACTTCTAGAATTTGAGCTCTGATTTGACCAGCTAGTGAGTTTAATGCATTTAGTAGGGAGGAGAAGGCTCCTCAGAGGAGCAGATGGCAAGGTAGCAGGCAAGGCAAGCAGTGCCAAGGAGCAAGAACCTAATTAGCTTTAGCTTTAAATTGAAGCTTGACAAATTTAAGTCTGCAATTCTATGACGTATTGTTTGTATGAACAGGGACTGGGCTCAACAAGCTGGAAAACCCTTCCAGTCCTGTGGTAAGAGTGATGTGTGTTCCAAGTACAGCTCCTGCTCTGTGCCAAGCAAATTTACAATTCATCATGTTCTTTGGTTACTAAAAAATAAACAAAACAACAAACAAAACCCCCTTCCTTGTTCCTTGGAGTGCTGGGATCAAAAACCAGCCCCGTGGGTTATTGGTGTGGATGCTCTGTCCTGTTCTCTGAAATCAAGAGTGGATGGCCCCTGCTTGTGTGGGAAGTCTGTCTGTCTGCCACTGCTCAGGACCACCCAAGCCTCCTCTCCCCTGGCTCCATGTCTCATGACTGATCTCCTCTGAGGTTTCCTGATCTCTCAGAAGGCTCACTGCCTTCTCACTCACACTGCTGCCTCTCTGTGGCAACATTCACCAGGCCCCTCTCCCCCACGCAGCTGCTGATTTTCACAAGATCTGGGAAGACATCACGCTTCCGACACCTCTACCTCCCTGTCAGATTTGACAGAATTTGGCCTCCAGGTTCACAGCTGTTAGGTGGAAGCAGAATAAACACGGCGTGTTTCTGCAAGCCTCGTTTCTGCAGGGTGCCTGCCCTGAATGCTTGAGTATTGCTGGCACACCAACCCCACGAAGGCTCTGCAAGGTGCTGCAAGCAGGGGATGCACAAACGCTCACCGTGGTGTCACTCACGAGCTCGAAGTCCAAGTACATCAGGTCTGGGAGAGAGGCAACCACAAAGAGGGGGTACTGCTCGTCCTGGCAGAGAGGGTTCCCCGTGAGGCTCAGCGTGCGCAGGTTCTTCAGCTTCCTGAGGTAGATCATCTGTGTCAAAGGGAAAGAAAAAAGAAAGAGGTGCTGGGGAGACACACAGCCTCCAAATTCCTCCCCTCTTATCACCATTATGTAGCTTGTATTAAACGATGAGTTGGTGATGCTTTTGGGAAAGGAAAACCCTAAAATTCCCCGGGTGGATATAGAAACGATGGGTGGAGAGAGATGGTGGATGGGGGTGGGCAATCAGGGGTCTTAGATTGGTAAAGTGCCTTCAAAAGGACCCCAAATAAATCCTCGTCTCCCCTCCCTTTTTTTCTTATATGTAGCTATTTAATCCTTTCCTAGTTTTCATGGGAAGCAATAGGAATTTTGCCATGGCTGAGAGGAGTAACAGAGCCAGGCCCCTGTGAGTCAATGATCTAAAAGAGAAATCACTGTAGTGAGCACTTAACACCAAAACTCAGACTACAGAGACAGTGAAATCCCAAGGAGAATTTTCTCCTCTAAGAAGGGGCTCGAACACAGTGGCAAATATCAATTTTAGAATATTTGATGCTTTGACAAGGAACATTTACACAGACAGGCAGCACTCACATCTTCCAGACTGGCCAGATTATTCTTCCCTATGGAGAGAATCTGCAGCTCCTGCAACGTGTCCATGTGCTCAATTTTAGATATTCTGTTATTGTAGAGACTGAGGTCCTGCAGTTTGACAAGGGTATCCAGGCCCTCGATTACTTCAATATTGTTGAAGGATAAGTCTGGGGAAGAGTTTAGAAATCCAAAGTTTTACAAGGAAAAGTTAAATTATTATCTCCAGCAGACTGCCCTGATTCAGCCCTTGGATTTCGCCTGGTTCTGGATTTAGGAGTTTTTGTAGAGTATTTTCCTTGGTGGTGTTCAGTGCCCCACAGGACAGGCTCAGCATTAAATCATCCTTTGTTCTCATCTCCTCCTTGCAACTGTCCAGGCAACTTTTGAATGAGAGGAACAGTTGAAGGCATTCCACGTGGAGTCCCTATACACAACCTGAAAGTGATTTCTAGCTTAGGATGAAACCCAAAATACAAGAACAGTGGAAAAGCCCCAAAAGGGGGGTATTTCTGTGACAAATTTGACACTCCCTGCCTTGTTTCTTGCAGGCTCCTGCCTGCCCATTGTCGTGGTCACTCCCCTAGGACCAGCATGGGCCAGTCCCACCTTCACAACTGCTGTGTGGTCACTGGAGGTATGCAAAGGCATAAGTTCACTTCAGCTATCTCACTCATTGCTATTCCCTCATATCCTGCCAGAACATCTATCCTGACACCTCCATTCCTCATGACTAAGGGCAGTGTTTTCCCTCAGGCCAGGACAGAGTGATTCAGGAGTCCAAAGAGGGCAGATGAGGTTCCCAGCTGTCTGCACCACCCCAGCCCCTGCACTGAGACACTCAGCCAAGCAGCACCTTTGGGCAAACGAAACCCATGAGTGTGCTTCAAAACACTCTGCTTACATTGTGGTGATGAGCTGTTGATTCACAAGTGCATTAGTCATCTGTGAGGCAGAACAGTGCAGACAACTGGGCGGAAGGACCCATTAGACATTTCAAGATGTGCTGATGAACTGAAGCCCTGCATGCTATTTTGAAAGATGGCTGAGGATATATTTACCCTGCCAGGCTGCAATGTGCCTGCAGCTTCCAGAGAATGCTCTGAGCTGTGAATCTGATCAGCATCAAAACCTGCACCACTTCCTGATGCTGCTGTTGGCATCCTGAGATTTTAGTTGAAGGCAGCCAGATAAGACTACAAGGACTGCAGTCCTTCCTGGGACTGGGGCTGGTGGATGAAAAGCTGGGCATGAGCTGGCAGGGTGTGCTCACAGCCTAGAAGACAATGGATCCTGGGCTGCCCCCCCAGCAGGGTGGGCACAGGGCAGGGAGGGGATCCTGCCCCTCTGCCCCACTCTGGGGAGACCCCCCTGCAGTGCTGGGGCAGCTCTGGAGTCCTCAGCACAGCAGAGCCAGGGACCTGCTGGAGCGGGGCCAGAGGAGCCCCAGCAATGCCCCGAGGGGGGAACCCCTCTGCTGGGAGCCCAGCAGGAGAGAGTTGGGCTGGGGCAGCCTGAGAGGAGAAGGCTCCAGCTGGGGAGACCTGCTGGGGGCTGCCAGGACTGCCAGGGGCCTGCCAGAAAGATGGGGATGGACTATTGAGCAGGACCTGCTGTGATAGGACAAGAGGTGATGGTTTGGAACTAAAAGAGGGAGATTAAGACTAGAGAAAAGGAAGAAATGTTTGACCCTGAGGGTGGTGAGCCCCTGGCCCAGGCTGCCCAGAGAGGTGGTCACTGCCCCATCCCTGGAACCATCCCAGGGGAGGTTGGAGGTGTCTCTGAGCACCCTGCTCTAGCTGCAGATGTCCCTGCTCCCTGCAGGGGGTTGGACTGGGTGACCTTTAAAGGCCTCTTCTAACCCCAACTAGTCTAGAATTCTATGGGAAAACAATGACAACAAGCCCTTAAGCATACTGAGGTAAAGACTGTGGGTTCTAGGCTCTGACATGCCTGCATTAGCTTTAAAAACAGAATGCAGGCTTCTAAATCACAGAGATGTTTCCATAAATATTTCTGAAAGTCACCTCCAAACACAAGCACAAACCCTGGAAGCAGCCTTGACATCTCAGCTTCCTGTTCCTGCCACACTAAATGTATCAAAACCAGGTTTTCAACATTTGAAGGATTGTTTTGCAGCTCTGCTGTTCAGGCATTTTGACATTTGACAGTCAAATGAGGAAACACACAGAGAGGTGACAGCCTTCCTGGGAAAGCTCCTATCAGTCCTGTTTGGGAAGGAATGCAACATCCTGGCTTTGTCACAGGTTTCTTTGCCCCTCTGAAGGCATTTGACCCCATATGCCAGTCTCTTACCAAGCCATACAAGGTGAACCAGACTCTCCAGACCTTCTATCTTCTCAATGATGTTGTTGTCCAGCTGCAGTTTAGTCAGATTCTCCAACTGCCACAGATTATCGACCTGCAGGATATCTAAAGCCACAAGGAAGGAAAAAAAAAGAGAAAAGTAAATTGCTTTTCATGTGAGACAGCTTTCAGTTTAGCAGCCATGCTGTCTTGCAGCAGGAAAACATGCCCAGTGCTACCTCCAAAATGATTTCCAGCAGATTCTGGTCGCGTGGCCTGACTGCCCTGGAGAGCTGAGAGGTCCACTGGCTGGGTGAGAGTTGAATGCATCAGCCCAGTTAACCCCAGTGTCCTGCACCAGTGCACACTGCTCAGCAGCCATGCCAAGGACTCACCCAGGGGATGCTGTCTGTGGCCCTGCAGTCACGAGGGGCTTTAGGAATCCACTCCTGGGAGGCCTTGACCTTCATCTTCCTCTCCAGGAGGAACAGGAGGTTTGGGAGGGGGCTCTGCTTTCCTCTGCCTTTGCAGGCTAGCAGTGGCCAGCTCCTGCTTTTCTAAATACTTGGCTGCTCCTGGGATTCTCGTCACAGGAGAGCAAGTTGGGGTCTGCTCTCTCTGTGAAGGCTGCAGTTTAGAGCTAATCAATACCCCTGCGTTTAGCTCTCTCCAAAAACAGAATCACAAGGGCAGGGCGTTAGGCAAAACAGCAAAACATGAGGACCAAGGTGACAGCAAATGCAGAACGTTCTCCCTCCCAGTTCTCTTTCCCCCAGCAATGGCTTCCCAGAGGATTTCCTCAGCAGCTCTGCTGCTATCCTCATTTAGGGAGTGCAGGCTAAAGGAAGGCATCTGCATGCATGAAATATTCATGCTGTTCTATATTTTGTGTTTGCAACCATGTGCATGGAGGATGAGGAAACAGGGATTCTGCTTGAAGGAACTCAGCTAATACACATTATTTTACTGGAGCACACAATAAATAATCAACACATTTTGCCCATGAAATTACATACCCCCAAAAATAACTATCGAGCCAAATGTTCTTCCTTTTCATTCTTTTTTTTTTTTAATACAAGTTTATGACTGGTTGGACAGGAAGAGGCAAGCTGTGATAATGCTATGGGTGACCAGAGGAAGCCACCAAATTGGCCTGTAATCACCATAATCTCCCAAATCGCCCTCACACCATCAGCAGCCCTGGCAGAGCCTGCCCAGGGTTGGATTTGGCCACGGAGAGAAGGGCCCAACAGGCCTGTGGCCTGTAGGTGTCACCACAATATAAATGTTAAATAAGAACAGCAGTGACAATAACAGCGTCAAGGGGAGCAGCTTTAAAGTTACCCATCAGCAAAAGCAGCCAGGGCTGGCTAACGAAACTGCTGCACAGAGGTAGGATTGAAAATGGAAGTCCAGATGTTGCTGCTCGCAGAGCAAATCCAAGCTAATCACGACTGTTTAATTGCCAGTGAGACACTTCATGCTTGATTCTATTACCCTCTAAAAAAAAGGAGATAAAAAAAGCATATCTTCTGATACTCACTCCTAAAACTAAGCTGTAGCTCTGTCACATCCTTAAAGTTAATACCTTCCATCTTGAGAAGCATCCCTATGTCCTCTGGGCACTGCTCTTCAATGGCTTTCTGAACCAGTTCATCATCAATAAGGTTTGGCTCCACTCTGCTGTGTGACTGACTCATTGTGAGATGCTCTCAGCCTTAAAGGACAGGAAAGAAAAATAAATAAACTCGCTGCCTGGCTGCTATTTTCTGTTCACTGAACAGGCCTGACAATGCCAAGGAATAAAGAGCAGGGCTGAGCATGAAGAAGATCCAATACTTCACAGCTGACATCAAAGACAGGCTTGACCTTTATCACAGAGTCACTGGTGCGACTCTAAGCAGAGCCTTACAGCCCCAGGCACAATCCCGTGCAAACCTCACACCACCTTTCAGGGTTTGCCATGAAGAATGCCAGAATTTGGCCAGATAAACAGACAAGGAAAGGAGCAGCTCCTCTGAACAGCAGTGGTCTGTGGCATGGCAGCGAGCTGCTGGTGAAACACATCCTTCTGAAGAGGACACAGCCAAAGCTCTGTGTGCCATTTCATCAGGTTTTAAAAGGTAAGTTTCTCATCATAGGCAACTTTGACTTTTAATACAAGCCTCTTATTTATATACAAGTAAGAGGCTTGTATTTATAGCATAAAAAAATTAACAGCTAAAATTCAAACACCAAAAGCGTAACGAAAGTGAGAAGAAATTGGAGAAAAGAGGAAAATTTATAGGCAATAACAACAATTTTCTGAAGAAGGCACTTAATGCAGATCCATAGTCTAGTTCAGTCCACGTACAGCACTGTACACAAACCTCTGCTTTGGGAAACAGACAATTTGATCAGTCAAGGCTTTCTGTCCTGGCTTTGCCATTTCAAACCCCCAAATGTTGCCTGGGAGGCAGGGAGAATGTTTATCTTTCTAGAACTGTGCACGGTTCATGAGTCAGTATGAAGGACTTGAATTGTCAAGATATTGCTTGTGTAAGATGTCTATAATTATGGAAGAAGTTCTGCTGACTTTTTGCATAGAAAGACAGGAAGGGTAAACATCTGGGTTTAGAGAGCTTTCTCCTCATCATGGATTTTAACAAACCAAACCTCTTTATGGCCATGCTCAGTAAAAAACAAGGAGTAGCAGGTTCTGGGTTTATTCATCCTTCATAGAATCACAGACTGGTTTGGGTGGGAAGGGACCTTTCAAGGTCATCTGGTCCAACCCCCCTGCAGGGAGCAGGGACATCTGCAGCTAGAGCAGGGTGCTCAGAGACACCTCCAACCTCCCCTGGGATGGTTCCAGGGATGAGGCAGTGACCACCTCTCTGGGCAGCCTGGGCCAGGGGCTCACCACCATCAGCATCAAAAATTCCTTCCTTCTCTCTAGTCTAAATCTCCCTCTTTTATATTAAAACCATCCCCCCTTGTTCTGTGACAACAGGCCCTGCTCAAAAGTCCATCCCCATCTTTCTGGCAGGCCCCTGGCAGTCCTGGCAGCCCCCAGCAGGTCTCCCCAGCTGGAGCCTTCTCCTCTCAGGCTGCCCCAGCCCAACTCCCTCCTGCGGGGCTCCCAGCAGAGGGGTTCCCCCCCATGGCCTCCTTGGCCTCGCTCTAACAAGTCCCTGTCTCTCCTTAACCTGCCAGACTTCCCACTTCCTGGTATTTGTCCATCGTCTCCTTAGTCAGTGCCGGTTCCACGGAGCTCGCCGCCCAGGGGGTATCAGGGCGAGCAGCGGGTGGGACCCCGGACAAGCAGCCCGGAGCCAGGCGGGGGGCCCAGGCCTGGGGAGCAT
>NW_008598401.1:0-9705 GCF_000691845.1 Merops nubicus
GAAGGGAAGGGAAGGGAAGGGAAGATGTTGCCAAGGGGATTTGGCTAACTGCTATTTTTCCTTTAGTATCTTGTACTCAAAGCATGTTGTGTTCTCAGCTCTCTCACAGCTCAACTGGTCATTACTGCAATACGGTCCTGTTAGAAATCAGTTATTTCATTACCTCATTTTTTACTGCATATGAAATTTAGACTGTAACGTGATAAGCTTCTGTTTAGCTTTTGTTGGATCACTTCCACTGTTTTGTCCTCCATCTACACTCCACTGATAATATGACTGGAGTAATACAGTATTCTGAAATTAGAAAAATGTTATATTTTTTTCATTACTTTTTTACATATTTGTTGGAGAGAAAGATATTGAACTTTGGAGAAGGCTGTAGTTGTGGTATGGACACTCAGAGCAGTGTCTTCTACAGCTTCTTTGTATGTGAGTGTTGTCAGTGGAAATCCCATACAATTCCCCACTAACTGATATTATAAGCATCCATGAGATATTATTCCTTCTCTTAGGATGACTACTGTGTGTATCTTATCTTTTATTGCAGCTTCTTCAGGTAAATCTCCTTTTCAGTGTTGAAATAAACTAATTTCTGCCACCTTCTCCTCCTCGTGTACAAATCTGTTTCTATGGCCACAGGGATAGGATGTCCCAAATTTTTCTTTTCATGTGTTTCGTATGGACAATCACTCAAACTGTGGCAGATGTTTAACTCACATGAATCTACCAGTTCTAGATCTATAGTCAAAGATTCATAATGTTTATTACTCACACAAATCCACCTCATGGCAAGCTCTCCTCCAGTTTTCTACTTCCATACTGTTTGTCTCTTTGATGTCCTTTGACTAGACTTTAAGCACTTTTTCCAACATTTCATGTTCTTGAACTTCTGAAGTGACCTGTTTCAATATGCACCTGTAACACTTTCTGTCTGTCTATAGCTCGTCAGGATAAATCTTCCACCTCTCCATTAACCTTTAAGTGATAATGATGCATTTCTCTCTTCTACCTGAAGAGACCACAAAAAAAACCCTTGTCTTTTCTTGGGAAGGGCCATTGAGAAACTTAGAATGATGCATGTCGCTCTTAAAATATCTAACGGGACTTAACTGGGTAAATTTAGATCATCATTTTCTGGGCAAATATTAGGTCTTATAGAGTCTCTTAACCAATTCACCTCTTTCCATCCAAACACAAGTCACTGGCACATCAACAACTATGAAAATTTTAGATGGGTATTTTCAGCACAAAATCTATTCTGCACAGTGCATGCTTGCAAGCAGCAATTGCAAGGCAACTGACATAAGTCTGAGCTTCCTCCATGGTGATTTGTTTATGATCTTGCATCTTTGAGATACCACTTCTACTTTCTAGATGGTAACACAGGGAAATATTGTGTTGTTTCATGTATTAGAATAGTTTCTTTAACAGAAAACATTGTAAAAGATGAACTTGATGTTAGAGCATTAAATAATGTTTCCAGATCTTGTTAAGTCTTTCTCCTTTAGACTTGTATGCAGAATTGATTTATCTGCCTGTGGGGATGAATTTAGGAATACCTGGAAAAGTGCATCACTTTTGTACTAGCTGTAGACTATTTCAAAATACTCAAAGAATTAGGCACATTTCAGCCTACCTGCTCATTGCTACTGAACAAAGGGAGAACCTAGGCCTGATAGCTAGGAGATACTCTTTTACCACTTTCTCACTCACAATTTCTCTCACATCATGAGCAGGTTTTACAGCTACACTTTAAAGGCCATTTTGATATTTACAGTTGCACAAAAATACTCTATGCATAATGTCTCCAGGCACATAATTTATATTAATTTCACTGGAAGTCAGGAGATTTTGGAACTCCCTATGCATCTATTTACACTCTGTTAGAATATCCATTTGAATCAGCGTTGCATTATTGGGCTAGAGGTGCTGTCAAAGCACACACCTGTTATCTAATCCTTTCAAAGACATATTAAAATTGCAAACTCACCTAACATTCCATCTGCATTCAAATGTGTTAATCTCTACCATATATGTCTTTATATAATTAATATAAAAATACATTGATTGTTTTTTAGGTTGCAAAGTCACAAGTACAAAAATTATGGCAAATAAATTCTTTCCTTGCTACTCAGTGTAGGGCTACAGACAATTGCTACAGCTTATTGAAGGCCTGCATATCCTGCACAGAATAAAATACCAAGTGGACATGTTGCAATTCCTATCACCCTGAACCTCAGAAACTGAGATGTGGTAGAAGCATTATTATCATACTAGGTTACAAAGAGAGAACCAAAATACTTTTTTTTTTTTTTCTTGCAATTAAGCAATACTAGGAAAAATTAAGGTCTTTTAAAATATTCTCCTTTTTTAAGCTGGTATTACAAACACTGGAATACCTTTGTCATAATTGCACTTTATATTACAGTGTATGCAGATAAACTAAAGAGGATATATAACCAGAAGAACTGTAGTAGGAGAAGGAGACTATAAGATAAGTAAATTTACAGTTGCTTTGGTAACTCACATGTATTTCCACATGCTAATATATTTGGAGTTCTTAGGTTTAACCTTAACTCTGTATTTTTTGTGTTTAGAAAGCTAGTTTGCAGGTAATTACATCATCTATGGAATTACTTTTTTCCCCCTTCTCTCTATGATGTTTGCTTCTGCTCATACATCTTCAAAAAAGAAAATAGCTGGTTATTTCTTGCTTTTTTGTTTAAGCATATGTATGCTAACATTAACACTTGACCAGTGACAAGACAGAGTTAAGGTAGACTGCAGATATGAGTAAATATAAAGCAAGACTATGTGCCTTGGGATCATGACATCTTTTCAATACTAGTAGAGAACTGCTGCCAGAACCTCCAGGCTGATTCTCATGGGAGAGACGTGGAGAAACTTCTGGGTCTTGACTGAGACTTCAGCTCAGTGAAAGTTAAACCACTGAAGCCCACAAGGAAGCTATTGCCAAAACCATAAAAATTGGACCCTTTGCTGAATAAAGCCCATAGAAAGTAAACTTTCATTCTGAGTTTAGAACGCACCAGATATTTCATTTCATCTGAACTCAAATTGGCATCTTTAACTTGTTTGAAAGAAGGAAGATCTTAAAAGACAAAAATTGTCACGCTTTCTGTGAGCTCCAATTTATTTGGAACAGTTTCCCACAGATGATAAATAAACAATAAGTTCACCCCATTGCACCTGTACAGCAGTCCCACTTAAAGTAACATATTTCTTTGTACCTCCATAAAGGCTACAAGTGCACAAGAGGAGTTTAGCTAACTGATGTGTGGTAGAAGCCTGTAGCTTACCAAACTGAATCATCTCCAGCAATTCGAACAAACCTTTTTACTGGGACCTTCTGAAGATAAATACCCATCCATCTAGCTCCCTTCCTGTTTTGTAATGTCTCCCTGTCTAAATTAATAAATGCTTTCTTTCTGTTTCTTGGCATCTTCCAGAACAAGGAATGTAAACTAGAAAGACCATGGAGACTAGAGTTGGCCCAGGATTCCACAATGAATAATATCAGAAGGCACAGAGACAAGTCTGTCAGCCCATACCTCTTACCATGACCTCTACGAGGGGAAGGTGCTCAGTGCTGTGTGAAGCAGGCTTTTGTTGTACAACAGCTAAGACACGTGAAAGTCAGAAAGAAGAAAAATACATGCTCTAACAGCTCAGCTCTTAAGAAACTACAGCACAGGATGAAATGTCCAAAATAACAATACAAAAGGTAATGCTGGCAGAAAGTAATACAGCACAACAACAATCACCAAAGAATTATTACCAATTATTAGAATTATTTATGACACATTCAGTCAGGTAGAACATACCAAGAAAGGACAGTAGCTGCTGGATAAATATAATTTATTTATTTCTAGTCTACGTCCATTTATTATTATCTAAATTAATGAAATAGGATTTGCACTGTGACAGGTGTTCTCCAAAATGGGCACCTTAACTTTTGAAGGCTAAATTGTTTAAAATTAAGATAATTCCTTTTTAAATAATATATCTCAAAATATACATGAAATTAATCTCTCTCTGTGAAGTGGACTTTCTGCAGTGTGCCTGAGATTTATTTTCTATTCATTCACTGAAGAGCCATTGCTGTAGATGCACATAAGAAAGTGTACTGAAAACACTCATTAATTCTGCTCCTGGGTGGCCTTGGAAAATGATGAAGTCTCTTTAGACTGATATTTTGGCTCTGTCTGGATTTGCCCTTCAGAAATAGATCACTGTTGTCTACATTTTCATACAGCCTATTCTTGGCACTGAGGAGTACCACAAAAGAGTACTGTATTAATAACAATTCAATGCTGAATGGCATTCATCTTCAGGTTACAGAGCCTGCTGTAGAAAAGGACAAGCTTTAAGGGAAAAAGAGTATAGTGTAATGTGCAAAGAACAGCATGGCTTCTAGCACTGCCACTGGGAGATTAGGTATACCTGAATGAGATGTTTAGTGTAGGTTTTCACCTATTTGTAAAAGAAGGAAGGACTACTGTTATTTGTTGTTGAATAATTTGAGATTTATTAAGAAAGAGTAATACAGTCTTATTTATTCATACAATTTGTTCTTTGTGGCTTTTTCCAAAAGTCTGTCTTTGCCCACTTCTTTTAAGGTCACTGTAGGGTTTTGTTTGACACTAGAACGTTTTGAGAGAGCACAGCCTTCCCTAGATCCAGGTGCTCTTCAGGACTCTTCAGGACTCATGAAGAGCACTCACCAGTATCCCATAGCTTATGTGGCCCTTTCCATTCATGTTCTTCAGTCTGTTACCTGTCCTTTTGACTGTAAAATTCAGGCTGGTGGAGGAACATCCTGCTGCTTCTTTCATAGCCTTGATCATGCAGTGGGAGCTGGGCAATACAACAGTAGACAAGCAATGCAATGCCACCATGGGCTGCCAGTCCTTTGGGAAATAGGTATTTGGATTTTCTGAGGCACCCTGAAATCACTCATATGACTGGAAAAACATTAAGATAAAGGTAGCAAATGTATTTTATTATGGTGTTATTTACTACAACAATAATTGGTTTGAGAACCAAAAATAAAATCAATTGAGATAAAGTTGGATAAAGTTAAAGGTTATACCTATCAGTAGATTAGTACCTCCACAGGCCTTACTGATGCTGCCCAGCCCCCCCAGGGCTGCCCCAATCCTTCCCACAGCCTAGGATGCCATCTCATCTCCCCAGGCAGCCAGTCCCCACCACAGTGATGCCACAGCAGGGCTGGTCTCCAGGTCCTCACAGCCGTGCTCTGCCCAGCCATTGGCACCATTGGGCCAAGCCTGCATCCCATCCTGCATCCAGCCCATCCTCAGCCCAACCCCAGGGAGGTGCTCAGTGTCCAGAGCTGGGGCTCCCCTCAACCCCCGCTGACCTGCTCTGTGTTGGGGTGCAGCCAAGCAAGACCTCACCACCAGCACCCTGTCCATCCACCTCCCAGTTTCTGGAGCCCCCTTGGCTTTCAGTGTCTGACCCCAAGGAGCTGCTGGCCTTCATGACAAACTTGCACAATCATTTCAAACCCAGAAGACCTACTGTATAACATCAATACAGTATGATGTTAGGATGCTCACACAGCCATTTTAGCTGCATACCAGTTTTCATCTTGCCAAAGTCCCAGGAGCTTGGTCTCAAGATAACTTTGTACTTAGGTGTATCTTTTCCCCTAGAGGAGTCTATTCAGTTTCAAATGTTCATACAATGAGTTTCTGGTCATTCACAAGTTCAATAATTAACCAGGCTTTTAACTTTTAACATTTATTTCTCAAATGACTGCGGGGCTTCAGCTTTGGAGATAGCAGTGTTCCCCCCCCCCCCAGGACATGTCCTGGCCAGGAAACAAAAAGAGTCTCAAGCAATTAGGTTGTTATTTAATTTGGCTGTAAACAAGCCATTTAGTTTTTGTAAAAGACATCCCCCTCGCAGGTAGCAGGGGTGGGATTTGAACATACCAAAAGCCACGTGCTGTACAAATATACATGTAATTTGGCAGCAATGGTCTGCATAAGCATGTAAAAAAGAGAAAGCCATGATTCATTCCCAGATACTAGTAATGAACAGGAATGGCAGTAGCTCAACATCTTTCAGTGTTTCAAGGGATGGGAGTAACTCACTGTGAATCATGGTGGTTTTGGTTTGGAGGACAGAATGACAGAGGACACAGGCATTTATAGAAGCTGTTTGCAATCCTGAACTTTTCCTAACTGTGACTATGGGATTAAATCATAGGTCTTTTTTAATCCGTACACATTACTCCACAAAATCTTTTGTTACATTTAGCCATCTCCACAGTGAATTTCTGAATGAAAAGTTGAGCTATTGTACTTCCTGTGTTTAATTTCATTCATTCATTCATTCATTCATTCATTCACTCATGTATGTATGTGGCTTCACGTCAAGCCACAGACTTGAATACTGCGTTCAGCTTTGGGTGCCACAGTAGAAGACATCGAGGTGCTGGAGCCGGTCCAGAGAAGGGCAACAAAGCTGGGGAAGGGTCTGGGGAATGTCACATTAGGAGCAGCTGAGGGAACGGGGATTGTTTAGCCTGAAGAAAAGGAGGCAGAGAGGAGACCTTTTTGATCTCTAAAATTATCTGAAAAGAGATTGCAGTGAGGTGGGTGTTGGTCTCTTCTCCCAGATAACTAGTGATACGATGAGAGGAAATGGACTTAAAGATGCACCAGGGGAGGTTTAGATTGGATATTAGAAGAATTTCTTTCCTGAAAGAGTGATGAGGCGGTGGAAAAGGCTGCATAGGAGTTGGTGGGATCGTCATCCCTGGAGGTGTTCAAAAAATGTGTAGATGTGGTACTTCAGGATATGGTTTATTGCTCATTGTAGTGTTGGTTTGATGGTTGGACTTGATGATCTTAGAGGTCTTTTTCAACCTTAATAATTTTACAGTTCTATGACTTTTATCCCTTTTGGTTGACTAAATAACCAGAGGTTAGGTTTGGCATCATAAATATTAATGATTTTCACACAGCTGGAGATCAACATTTGGTTGGTCATAACTTAAAAGTTTTTGTTTTTCTATGTGTCATCCATTCACTGGTGTCTCCTTATAGAACTGTGTAATGGGGCTGTGGTAATCCCTTTTGCAGACACATAAATAACTACACCAAAATCATGGATGATAACAGGTCCTCTTGATTTTCAGTTCTTTGATGTCTTAAGTGCTTGGCTAGTAATTTATCTCCTTTGGATGTCAACTTTTTTATTCAGCACTCCCAATCCTGAGCATGATTTTAGAAAATAATTTCCCATGTGGTTCATGCTTTATTGAAGTATGTTTTATTTTCTCACATTGTTCTTTCTGGAGGTGTGGAAAGGTGCCAACCTTCAATCAGTTTCTTATGAAATCTTGTGACTTTACAAATTAGATTATATATTACATTTTTTCTGAGAAAACAAGGACATAGATCATCCATTTCAGTCCCACTGTATCCCTATGAGATAGGAGTGGACGTAGTTCATGTTGAAGGAATAACTTCATTGTTTATCTAAATTTAGGTGCTCATTTTACATCCATTTTAACCTTTTCCATACCTGTATGCTGGCCTCTCAGCTTTCCTTGTGAAAACTCTTTGCAGAAAATAAATATATAAACAAGCAATCACAAAACAAAAACTATGAAACTGAAACTGAGAGCAGCATTTCTCAAGCTGTGGTAATTACCACCAAAATGAGGACACCAGCAGCATGTAAGAATATTTGAACTGTACAGCATGAGGTCATCTTATCTGGGTTTTGATAAACTAGAAGTAGAGATAAGCAGCAACATATCAAGAAAAGATCCAAATCTTCCTGAAGAATGCTAAAAAAGGATTTACGGCCTTCCAGACTATGTTGTCATGTATTTGGTATAAGCAAATTTTAAAATTTCGCTTTTAGAAGTGACTTCAGGAATTAATAGATTGGAGTATTCAATAAATTTGGAGTAGCTTCATGCTTCATTACTTTCACAGCAAGCGTTCTATGCTGTGTGAGTACTGACAGAACCGTGAGTTCAATGTAATATGACTTATCATAGAAGTGGACCTAGAAGTGGACTTTAATGATCATATGAACCAAAAATATTCTTTTAAGATTTTGCTTGTTTCTGTTTCTGCTGCACTACATGAAAACTTTGTGAGTCAATTGCTGTGGAAAAAGTTAGTAGTCCTTAATGGATTCCTAGTTGTTACAGATTGAAACTGAAATAACATATAAGGAAGAAAATTTAAAACTGGAGCTTAGACAAGGAGCTCAGTCTATAGATTGATTCATTTTATATAGGTGGAGCTTGGGGCCCTTCAGAATGCACTTATATCGGAATAAATCTATCTGAAGAATGGTCAGCAGTTTTGTCTGACATCGAATAAAGAACTTTATTGTAAGAATAACAACAGAGATGTTCTGCATGTTACATTCTGTTTCAGATTATCTCTTTAGTCTAAAAACTTCCCTTGCTCCTACTTCTTGGTTTCCTTATACTGGTTATACAAACAATACAGCTCTGCTTGTAGATGAGAGGTGGATTAAGGACCAGATCTGCAGTGAGGTTACAGATGTATGAGAAGACTACATCAGTGTATCATATGGGTGCCATTCACCCGGATCTAGATGCTGGGGGATGTGTAGCTTTCTGAGCCATCTCTGAAACCTACTTCACTCAGTTCTTGGTATTAATCAAAGTCTCTGGGTATGTTTTAAGAAGCAAACAAAGAATTAGTCCCAGGCTTATTGCCAAAGTATGAGCTCAAGGACAAACAGGATATAAATTGATAAAAAAAAAAATTAGGCTAAAACTTAAAGTATATATTTAAGCATGACAATCATAGTTTTAGAGGAACTGTCTAGTAAAAAATAGTGGGGTTCAAATAAAGAAGCAATTTCAAGTAAACTAGATGGAGTTTGGTAATGGTCATATATGAGATGATAATTGTATGATCCTATATAGGACGTTTTTTCCTTTGCAGGCTTGTATGCCTATTGGTAGCTTAAAACTTTCGGCAGAGCAGTTGTAATTTGGTGTTGAGGCTAAATAGATGTATGTGTATATATACATAAAAGTCAAGCATTTATCCACTTGATAAGTAGTTCAGTTTAATCCACAGAGTTCTCTATCTAATCTTGAATTGTTTAATTCTTCTGTTATAAATTGTAACCAGCTTGTGACCAGACATTGCCTCCCATTTTTCATCAGCAAGTTCCATTGTCATATTCACATTTCGTAGAAAAAAAGTTTCATGGTCATAAATTTGAGTACTTCTTAAAGCCACCCTCAATACTTTCTCTATTTAGTCCCCAAATTTTCCTCTGTGGGCCATGTATTTTGGGCAGCTCAGGAGCATTTCCATTTATGTTTTCCCTTTCATCATGATGGTTACTTTTAACAGGGGATGGATTCTGCATGTCTGCAGAAACACTAAATCTTCTTCCAAGTCTAAAATCTTCTCATGGGAGTGACAGGAATACCAACTGTTAAACAGTTGAGTTGATAGGGGGACAGCTTTGTTCTTCAGCTATAGGACATAAGTTTCCCTCTTTTCTTTCTAGTATGTCCCTTTTGGTATTTCAACTTTTCAAGTGGACCAATCTTCTCTTCCTCTGCTCCACAGTTCTCCTTGCTTTCTTGTAATATTATGTTCTAACATTTTGTGCCACTTAAAATAATTTTTTGCCTCTTTC
>NW_008598401.1:9736-69253 GCF_000691845.1 Merops nubicus
GGAGCAAGTGGTTAGGGCTATTCTTTCTGGTAAGAAGGAAAGGTTGAAAGCATAAATGAGCTGGTATTAGTGCATTTTTTTCTTTGTGAGGCTTGCAGAAAATTATTGCGGAATTGTTTCTTCACAATCTGTAAAGCAGTTTAACGGTTAAGAACTGACAATGAAAATATGCAATTTTCCTTAAGTAGGAGGCATATTGCCAGGTAATCAAGTAGGGGAAATAAAATTCTAGCACATTCACCACCTTTCAAATGGTTCTTCAAGGTGTAGACTTGAGCCTTCTTTAAAGCTTGCAGTTTTAAAAAAAGAAGTGGTTTCACCCTCTATCACAAAGATGGGTGTGCACTAGAGTCTCTGGGAAGGCTCTGTAACTGATATTAACTGATTAGTAACTGATATTTTTATTTCTCACTAATACCTTTAGATTTCTGGCTCCACACCTGACAAATACGTAAATAATCTTTTAGGCAAGTCTACTTGCTTAGGGATATCTTGTTTTCAGCCTTCTAAGCAGATACTACAAGGGTCAGTTTATGGACCTAAGTCAGCAGGAGTTTTACCCAAAAGAATGTTTGCTACTTATTTCCCTGCTTCCCTCCCTCCTTCCTAGTTTTGGCATTAACTTTCCTGGCTGTTTTAACATGTGTAATCTGCCCCCAGCTCTTTAGTTTTGAGTTCCAGTAGGTGTGAACAGATTACATTGGCAAAAGGACTGCTGAGAAATCCTTCAAAGGTTACTTCTCTGGGTAAATTATTAGAGTAAGGCAGCCTCAGAAATTAACTCGGTCTACTGACTCATTACACCAATTAATCTTATGGCAGAGTACATTATGGATGTTCTTGAAACTGAGAACTCCCCAGCTATGGATGCTCTTGCATTTATTGAAATACAAGATTTGTTAACTCCAGATTAACAGACTAGGGTCATATTAGTCAATAAGTTGTGTATGTGAGAGATCTCTACAATATGAAGGTAAGGATAAGGAGAGAAGGAAAATAAAAAGACCAACAACAACGCCCACACCCCCCAGCTAAGCAGAATAAAAGAAGACAGTTCTGGCAGTCTTATAAGAGACTGTCACAAAGATGCAGCTGGAAGGATATAACTGAAAACAACTGAATGATTTGGAGATTTAGAGTGTTTCAATGGAAAGCAGCATGTTCTTCTTCAGTACAACTTCACTAAGTGTATTGCCTTTTTATGGCTTTTTTGCAACCTAACAGTTATTCTGTCTTTTCTTTGACAATAGTAATGGCTTCACTGGCATCAAGGCATGTATGTGAGTATCAGTTCAAAAGAATACAGATGTCAGTTATATAATTGTGTCTGTATGTTTCAATATAATGTAAACATTCACTGTAAAAAAGCATCAGGAGGCTGGTATGCTTACACAAATATACAAAAATAAAAATTTTTTTTACATTCCAAATTTTCCAGTGCTGAGGAGTACATAACAGTAGCCTTTCTGTCTATAGGTAAATCAGGAAAGGTTGAAGAACCTTTCCTGATTTTAAAAGCTGTGGAGGGAGAGGAGTCGGGGTACTAAAAGCTTTAGCAAGAAAATGTTTATTTTAACCTGAAGAATAAACAGTTTGTTGAAACTACAGAAATTGAAACTCAGTATTGGAGAAAGTATCCTCAACATCTGTTACAGCTAGCCATATTCATATGGAGCTGTGGATAGAAAAAACAGATGGAGTGAACTAGAAAGACATTTTTGGTAAACAAGGAACCTATTACAACTTTTACAAGATTTTTGGAAGGGGATACCTTAATCTAGGCTCTAAGTGGCCAGAAGTTTAGGCAAGTAAACGTTCTAAATCCAACAGATGTCAAATGCCCTTGATAAGTACTGCTGGGTGATAAGTAGTTCTGGAAAATTGAGTAGACTCTTTTCTATAAACTGAAAAGCCTACTTTTAGGCATTCTTTTTAGGAAACCACATTAAAATATATGAAATAAAATTAAACTCTACTGCATTATAATCAATGAAATAAAATCAAATCCTTCATTCCTCTGTGTAAAGACTGGAAATTTTCATGTTGTTAAGCTATTTCAAAGTTAGCAGTGACATAAGTCTTGTGCCAAAACCAGCTAAGAAATTTCAGAGCTGCATTCTAGAGCGAGAAATGATCAATACTACCCTTTTGTGAAAAAAACAAAACAAAGCAAAACAAAATGAAACCAACCCACTTCTATTTTGAATTCAGTTGCCTGTGTTGACAAACCTTGTTGACTATCTGGTATATTGTATAACCAGCTTTGAAATCTCTCTGATTAATCTACTGACCCTTATTTTATTTTAATTTAATGCTTAATTTGTTTTGGTTTGTTTTTTTTTTTAACTTCCATCTGTGTCTGAGATTCTCTATACTGTTGAGACCTGAGGCCTATGTTCATGAGAAGTTTTTTAAACAATGTTCATGGGGCAGAAGTGGAGGGTTTCTGCACATGAGTGCATGATGTCACATCACATGACTGACTTCATGCAAAGTTTCTCACTGGACCAAAATACTGATTTGGTTGTTGTCCCAATTCTCCACAATCCCTGTTCTGCAATGTTTGGCAAATTTGGCATTATTGTGAAACATTATCACTGCCTCTTCTGATAGCAGACCGGTATAGGGAAACTTTCCAGCTTTGCTTTAGAGAAAACCCAAAAGAAAAAAGGGGGAAAACAAAGCAAGGGATAAAATATAGCAGAAAGCCTTTTGTTGTTGAGAGAGGACACGATGCCAGGAGGCTTATCTTTCTGTGATGGTTTGAAGCTATTTTATTAATTTACCATGTGTGAGGTTTTGTGCTCCTTGAAGGGGCTGCAGGGGTTCAGATGGGAGTCCTGGAAGGTAGAAGGACAGCCCTTCCCAGGGACAAACCAACCTGAGCCATGTCAAGAAGGAAGCTGGGTGTGCAGGGCTGGAGAGAGTAGTGCAGGGGTGGCTGGAGGCCAGCAGCATGAGTGGGCACTGTGCTGGTCCTTAAGGGAGCAGTGGGCAGACGTACAGCCTTGCCTTAGCTGTGAGGGAAGGAGACTGACTTTATCTAGGGACACGGTGGGAATGTGTGTAATTTATTGCATCCCAGGAAGCTGCTAAACATTCCTGAACTAAGAGAATATTAGGGGAAAGGATCCCACTCCCCCCTGCAATAGCACAGTAGGCAAGGGGACAGGGAGAGATTTATTTTCCTTTTGTTTTGTCATTCCCAGCCAAATGAAATTTTTACTGTTCAAAAAGAGGCTTTGTTTCAGTATGTGGTTGAATAAAATCTAGTTATTCAGAGTTTAAATTTCCCCTTGATGTGCTTGTCTTGAGGAAAAGGTGCAGCCAGAACCACCTCAAAACTTTGTCTGACCCAAGGTTAAAAAGAGTTGCCATTGCTATAGTGATTTAATGAGAGGAGGACCCTGCTGCTCAGTTTCCCTTGAGAGTGATGCTGGTTAACATTTTTAGGAATACCTTATGAAAAAGGAATGACTATCTCTTTTTGGTGATTCTTATTTTGTCGGGTTATACTAAAAAAGCTTGCCAATACCTTTGAGAATAATTTTAAACCATCTCTTTAACCCATTACAGGAGCAGCTGCATTGCCAGAAAGAGCAGGCTCAGCCTCTTCTTCAAAACAGACAGTGATAAAGATTTCACAGCCTTTCACATCAATTTGTTCCAGAGCTTCACATTTGTTCCTGTTAGAGTTTTCTCTAGCTTTGGACTGAAATCTCCCTAGCTGTGAGTTTAGCTTGCAGCCCCTTGTCTAATCCTCACTGAACATGAAGAACAGCATATTACCTTTCTCTGCATAGCTGTCCTACATGTATTTTACTCATCATCATGTTTCCCCTAGTTCTTTCTCCTCTGGAGAATATAACTGAAATTCCTTCAATATTTCTGTATGTTTGGAAACCACTGATCATTCTTGCTGATGTTCTCAGAGCTCTCTCCAGTCAATCCACAAGCTTCTTTAATTAGGTTCAATGAGATGTATGCATTTACTTCCACTGCAGCTTTGCTGGCAGTGCACAAAGCAGAAGATCCACAGTCTATGGTTTATAAGCATTACCTTTTTTTTTCACAGCTCAGTAGTAGAATTTTCCTTTGCCACAGCAGGAAACGAATATTAATTATCATCGCTTAATGATCTGTGAAAAATTTGATATAGATTTATTTCCATAGATAGAAGTAGATCTTATATACATCCCACTATAAACTCCTGTTCTGCAACTCAGGTGCATTGTTGGTTTTTTTCATTCTATATTTGTGCAGTTGATTATCCCTACACAGAAAAGCTTGGAAAACAATTCACTAAAAACAGGAAAAGCCTTTTATTTACTCTTTTTTCCCCAGACAGCACAACTCTTGGCAACATCCCTCAGTAGATGGTTGAACTTTATTCCTGGTGGGAACCCGACTGCCACAGAACAAGCTCTATTAAGTGTGCAATTGCATATTGACCTCTACTTGCTATTCATTGTGTCTTTAGGATTTTAATAATGGTCTGCTCTTAATGATGAGTGGGAGTTGTTTGTCCCTTGCTCCCTCATAAATGCTATTGCAGTAACAGATTGCCAGGAATTTTTCCTCATGTTGGAGAGCTAATTAGATTCAAGTATTTTAGGGAAGCTACAAGTTTACTAAAGAACACATGTACAAATGAATAGTGGGAAGTAGGGAATGGTGACATCCTGAAGCTGCTTCTGCAACACCATGATTGACAGACTCCATAGGCACATCTGGTAAGTAACTTCATGGCAGGGTCTGCGTACGCACACTGTAAAATTGTAAATGTGGCCTGTAGAGGATAAGGGCTCCTTAGATCTGACATTATATTTACCAGGCTCATGCTTTTCTAGCAGGAGAGGCCCTTCACCTTTTACTGTAAACAGAAAGAAATCAGAGGCTCTCTCATGCAGTGCTGTTGGCAAATCACCATGAACTTGTTTCAGCCAGAGCACACTTCAGCGTCATGGTCAGTGAAAGTCTCTGAGCTTCAAAGGTAAGTCCTATGCTCAAAGAGAGACATTGCGATGACCCAGGACTCCTTGTGGATTTGGTTTCAGTTACTGGAAGATTCTCAAAAAATTCAAAGGCATTTCAGCTTCCTTCAAACTTTAGCAAAGAGCAGTAGACCTCCTAGACAAAGTGCAAAGTGTAGTACTAGCAGTCCAGCGAGAGTCTGCATCTTGATTTCACTAGAGCAGATGTTATCTGCAAGCAATTAACGTACTTGTCATCACCAGTGAAATAGATACAGAATCCTTCAAGCTTTTTTTTATCTACCCTAAAGAAAAGTGTTTATGCACAAAGCAAAATTTCCACATTAGTATTAAAATAACATTCAGTGAGGCAAGTGGCATGTGTCACTTTTTCAGTTCCTTCCAGTTCCTTTTTCTTTTTTTTTTTTCAGAGAGCAATTCTGTAACACTTTGACCACAGCTAAAGAATGCATTTGATCACAGACATGTACCTTTTAACAAGAGAATATTTGATAGCTGCATTTTTTTGCTTCACTGTTACTATTTTCAAATACTACTGTTTGCTATGAATAGAGCCATAGCAAATTATGTATCCTGGCCTCATAAGTATGGTGAGTTGACCCTGGCTGGACATTGTCTGCCCACCGAAGCCACTCTATCACTCCCCTCCTCAACTAGACAGGGGAGAGAAAATATAACGAAAGGCTCATGGGTTGAGATTAGTACAGGGAGATCACTCACCAATTACTGTCATGGGCAAAACAGACTCGACTTGAGGAAATTAGTTTCATTTATTACTAATCAAATCAGAGTAGGATAATGAGAAATAAACTGAAACCTTAAAAACATCTTCTTTAAAAACATCTTCCTCCCATCCCTCCCTTCTTCCTAGGCTTAACTTCACTCATTTTCTCTACCTGCAAAGCAGCAGGGGATGTGGAATGGGGATTGAGGTTAGTTCATCACACATTGTTACTGCCATGTCTTCCTCCTCAGAGGGAGGACTCTTCACACTGTTTGTTCCAGTGAGGGTCTCTCCCACTGGAGACAGTTCTCCACTAACTTCTCTAAAGTGTGCCCTTCCCATGGGCTACAGTTCACGAAATGGCCCAGTGCGGGTTCCTTCTACCAAGTGTAGCCCTTCAGGGACAGACTGCTTCAGCATGGGTCCCCCAGAGAGTGACAAGTCCTGCCAGCAGGCCTGCCAGTGTGGGATCCTTTCTCCACAGGTTCTGTCAGAAACTTGCTCTAGCGTGGGATTCCCGCAGTGTTAGAGCCTCCTTTGGGCATACACCTGCTCTGGAGTGGGGTCCTCCACAGTCTGCAGGTGGATATCTGCTCCACCATTAATGTCTGTGGGCTGCAGGGGGTCAAGCCTGCCTCACCATGGTCTCCACCACAAGCTGCAGGGGAATCTCTGCTCTGGTGCCTAAAGCACATCCTGCTTCTTCTTCTTCACTGACCTTGGAGCCTGCAGGGTTCTTTCTCTCACCTATTCTCACTCCTCACTCCAGCCGCAATCGCAGTTGCACAGGTTTTTCTCCCATGTCTTAAATATGCTATCCCGTAGACACTGTCACTGTTGCTGATTGGCTCAGACTTTGCCAGTGGCAAGTCCATCTTGGAGCAGGCTGGTATTGACTCTGTTGGACATAGGGGAAGCTTCTAGCAACTTCTCACAGAAACTACTGTAGCCTCTCCACTACCAAAACTTTGCCACAAAACCCAATGAGTTTTACCACAACACGACCTCATCAAACTCAAAAGAGCTACTTTTTGTTCACATGGATATATGAGGGACCCAGGGACATAGCCAAGTATCACCAATGGGTTCTGTTTTTAAAATTCTGTGTGATTTGAAGCAATCACATCCTTAATAAGACCTTGTTATATAAAATAATAGTTTTAAAGACTGTATACTAACCTGCTTTCCAAAGAACCTACACTCCAGAGGTCCTCTGCATTCACTGTTAGTTGTTCCGCTTTCTAGGGTGTCTATTTGTAAAGACTTATTCCACCAGGAGTGCCTCACCTCCCAGTAATCTAGACCTTCATTTGCGGGATATGGAAAAGAAAAACTTATTTATTTGAAATATTTTCAGAAGTATCTAGTTAGTTGAGTGGTTTAAAAATAAAACATTTGCCTGGCCTATTGCTTTCAGAATCATAATTTTCTAAACCTTGGCAGCAAAATGGGGCGATTCCCTTTACATTGCTTTCTCTCACTATGTGCATTCGAGTTGCTTGGTGTTGCTCTTCCCTTAAAGAACTGAAATGATTTTGTGGTTATGGTGCTGGAGGAAGGGGAAAGTGGTCTTGGTTCTTGGAACTGCTATGGGACTCTTGTTTGATCTTGGTCAAGTAATTTGATTCTGAGTTAGTTTATCTGTAACAGAAGCCTGCTAGTGACTTTTCTCATCTCAGTGAGGTCTTCAGAGAAAAAAAAAAAAGCCTATTTTTACAAATTTCTGATAGAAGTAATGGGACAACTCTTGACTGGGGTTTCTATGTGTGACACAAATAATAATTTATGCAGAGAGGTAGGAAACTTGAAGTCCTTCCATATCCCTTATGAAGGGCTATTTAATGTCTCAGTACCTCAGCTCAATATACTTCTGAATTAAGTAGTGTTAACCTCATTTACAGAAGGAACTTGCTTTTAGAAGGTCAGAAGCAGGCAGCAAGCTGTAACATCAACAGCTAGCAAAAGAGATTGAACTGGAAACCAAGCTGCTCTGATTCCACTTTATTTAATCTGTTCTCCCTAAATATCCTTCAAGCCCTGCTCTGCAGCAGCTTCCATGTTGATTAGTGACAGGAGCTGAGTAGAAAGTGACTATCACGCCAGAAAGACTCGGGGGCACTGAATCTGGAATGAGCCACACATATTTAAATCTCGCTAATGTAGTGACATCTTGAAGCAGCCTAGGGCAGAGAAGTTTCTTCTAAACAGAGGTTTCTAGCCCACAAGTCCTTGATTTTTTTTTTTTCTAAGTAAATGATCCTGTGGCATGTGCTCTAATTAAAATCATATCAGGCCTGTTCCATATTACCCAGCACAATCTCTGTAGTTTGCTTCCTCACCGTCTTCTGCCTTGCCTGACAAGCCCTCCTTGTTTACATTCTGTCCATGCAGACTGTCAATGCAGCCAAACCCATCTGAAATGAGCCACATGAATGGGATGAGGAACGCCTGAAAGAATGAAGTTGTACTTCACAACGTGTGATATATTATGGTCCAAAGATGGTCTGGCAAAGGAAGCAATTTGTACAGCCTTCCTTTAGGTACCATGTTGAAGGGCAGAAACAGGGAAGACTAAATGATAGCCTCTGAAATTCTAATCACAAAACATGCTTTCCCTTTGACAAGGAGTGATGCTGTGGTCATGACAAGAGGGCTAGTTATAAAGCTGTAAGTTTAACACAGGAGGTCTGTATAACATCCTTTTGTTTCAATCAGCACTCAAAGAACACTAAATCTTTTAGAGTCATCTAGTTAGAGAAGAAAAAGATAATATGAATTAATTATTTCAAGGGAGAGCTGCTTATTTACATGTTGAAATGCAGAAAGCTCTGCTTCTTTGATGGAGGTCAAGGGAAACAACTGAGACATCATCTACTTTGTTACGCCACCAACTCTTGGTTCAGCACTTCCTCAAAATTCCCCTTACATTTTTTATCATGTCCCATTCCAGTACAGCTACATTGGACCTTTATCATTCTATCTCCATATTCTCCTTTTGAATGTAGAGATTGTTCTGTCCCTCTTGCAAAAAATATAGAATAGAAGCTATATAAGCAAAAATATCCCTCCGCCGTTTTTACAGCATTTTGTAGCAGTGGAAACTTTAATAATTGCAGGATACCAATGGAGTGCTTGCTTGATGACTGTCTATGATATTAATCCTTCGAAGACTGCAGTCAGCAACGCTTTATTCAGTGCTGACAGGGTGTTTTGTGCCAGGAAATCTAGGTTGCCAGAAGCAAGTGGTTAATTGTTATTGAACAGCCAGACTTCAGAGTGTTTCTGTGGCACACTCTATACCAGTGGTACTAAAAAAGGGAAAATTCGTCTGCAGATGTTGGAAAAATAGAAGTGGATGAAGGAATAGATGTGGTAAAATCAGAACATCTAGAGAATAGCTCTACTGAAGTAACATTTAGAGAACAGAATTAAGTTCAACTTTAGAAGAGATTGCGTCTGAGTTGGCAAATAAATGATGGAAGCAACTGTAGAGACTTTCCTGCCTGAAGGAAGGATTTAGTCTTCATAGCTGTGATTCAAAATTTTGCTTTTAACCTTTTGCTTCTTGTAAATAGACCTATTCTATCCAAGATGACTTAGTTTGTTCTCAGAGTTAGATGTCACTGAGGAAAACCAAAAGCACTTAATAACACTTCTGGGAGATTTGCAGTGGAGTCCATATGGCTTTTGTCCTCTTTTAGTTATGTTCAGGTTCAGAATCCTCCACCTTGACTAAAGAAGATAATATCTCCTTCATTAAGACAAGTGACCTCCTGTATTCTTTCAGAATCCGTTTGAAGAGCCCTCTTCTCAAAATGGGTGAAATCTGTGTATTAACTCAGTGTAGTTTCCTTTTAAGCACAAACACAGACTGAGCTGAGGCCATGTTGCCAAAAGTGAAACCTGTAATTTGCTGTTTCCTTTAAAGATGAGAAGCAGTTGAATATTGGTTATTGCACTGAATGCTTTAATATCCTGTGTATGTGCTATAGGTAGTGCTGTTAATAAGGCTGGTAACCATTTCTGTAAAAACGTCTCTAGCAGACATCGGCCTACTTCAGGTAAGGCTCTAAGTTTATCCAAGTGATATTACCTCATAGCACAAAAATTAGTGGTACTGTGAAAAGCAGAGACCTTCATGTGTTGTTGAAAATCAATTCATTGAAACACCAGACATTCTTGTATGGTTGGCAGAAAGCCTTATAAGGGATAAAGAACATCCTGTAAAAACACGGACTATATTCTGGAAAAAATACAGAAAAGAGCTGATCAGAAGTGTGCTGCTGGAGATCCCAAGTCACCAGAGCCAGTGGTTTCATGCTTTGTTGCACAGTGGATAGACCCATGAACCAGCTGCACTTGAGAACAAGACACTCTAGAGTCTAACAGGAGAATATCACTGAGATGCAGAAAAGGTAACATTGCTTTACATCCTCCACAAATCCTGTTGATGTATTTAACTCCAGATACACTCTTCACTTCAATTTCCAAAATGAAAATGAAACAAAGCTAAACACCCCAAGCCCGCATAGTCTTAAAGCCCTTGACATCAAAAGTTTCATAGGCCACCAAAAGTCACAGCTCTCATAAAACCAAATCAGAAGTTTATTTTGTAAAGCTTGGAAAGAGAAAAGTTTCAGCTGATGTTCAGAAGAGCCTTATGACGCAGGCTACTTTGGCTTTTGAGTGTCCAAACATAGATGCTTATGGAAATAAAGTAATTTGTAGTTCTCAGTGTTTTTGGAAAATGCAAGACAGAAGGCATTAGCTTTTACACTCCACAGGATCTGTGTTTTTCTCCTTGGTTTATGTCACAGTGGCTTTGTACAGCTACTAAGTGCAATTGGAACAAATTGGAGAATGTTAGAGACTCCTAAATGGACTATGCCTTAGACACAGGCTAGCATTATAATATGAAAGTCTGAGTGGTTGGCAACTGAACACAGAAGTCCCAATGGGACATGTGCCCTGTAGCCTAAGAAAAGAGGTTACGCTTGATATTTGCAGCTTATGTGCTATCCCACACAAAATCCCAGCAAGCTGCATTTTTTAACAAATAGTTTTATATGCCACATCCTCACCATTGATCACTCTGTCAGAGACTGCAAGAAGATTCTGTTAACTTGTTTAGACTGGTTTCCCCATTGCTAAATAACATTTGCTACTTAATGTTTGGTCTTTACAGCTCTCATTCTCAAAGTGATAGAAAGCTTTTACATAAGTATTATTTAATTTTCTTTTTTTTTTTTTTTTTTTTTCCTCAGTATGGAGAAAGGAAAATTGGGCACAGAAGAATTTAAGGAAATTAAATTTTCATTACTCCAAACTGGGCATGGTTAGCCACTAGGATTTTTGTCTGGAAAATTAATGGTATTAAAAATTCTCTTCAAATTCCATTGGGAAGGGTGCTAAAATATTTATTAATGTGGATGATCCCTTTGTAAACAAGCTGGTATCCAGTACCAGGTCCTTTCTCCTTTGGAATTGTGTGGGCTGCCTCCTCTGTTGCACACTCTCACATAATACCCCTGCAGCAATGACAATTGTTGCTTACACAGAAAATTAATACTAGGAAAGTATTTACTCATTTGTACTGTATTGAGTGTGATAAATGTTTTCCCTTTCTGAAAAACAAAACACTTGCATTTTCTGCTTTTGTTCTTCATCTCCTCCCATCTGTTTTGTTTCTCTTAGCTGGAAATGAGAATAACAGCTGACTCCCTGTGGCTTGCCAGTGGTCTATGGAGGGTTTGAAGGCCTCTATAATATCTTTGAAGGTCCTTTTCAAAAATAATTCTGTCCTAGTTCATGTGAAAAGCTGTATAATTCTTTCATCAGATCATAACTGTTGCAGTGAAAGGTCTAGACCTACTTTCTGTCTTCGTCAATAATGAGGGTTTTGTGGCCATGTGGCCCACTGGACATACAGCATTTTGCTTTTCCAACCATGGAAAAACACCAAAAACATTTGTCTAAAATGCAAGCTTGATACAAGGGTGATAAAATGATCTCCTTCACCTAAAGTAACAGTCCCAATATATCTTTTCAAATTGCAGTAAAAACAAACATTGCCTGACAAGCTTCTGGACATGGATCTCATAGAAAAGGAAATTCAGCTGCTGTACATTATTTAAATACCCTGTGTACTATCTGAAACAGTGTAGGAGTTTACAACTATAAGAACCCCAAGTTTAAGTAGAAACCCATAGTCTTTGGTACTTCTGAATGTGAAATAAGCACAACCAGAAGGAATAGTTGGGTTGTGGTTTAGCAATGTAGATCTCTCTGATGCCTTATCCTACCCAGTGCAAAGTTAGAAAAAAAATTCAACTGTGTATCACAGCAAATTAATCACAATTGCTTGGAAACTAAAACAATGCAACATGAAACTAATGAGCTACTTTGCCTCTAGTCACAGAAAGTAAATCTGCTGGAAAATATGGAAATTCACAGGTTGTTGGGATCACAGGAAGAGAGTTATAAATAAAACCTGTGAAATCTCACTGACACCAAGTGATTAGAAGTTTAATAAAACAAATTTTAAAAATATGAGTTTTATGGAGCTAAAAATTCATGCTTCTTTTTGTTGTTGAGTTTTTTTTAGAAGGAATCTGACAGAAGCATTTAAAAGATCCAAGTAAGATGCTCTTTAGAGTAGCACATTTTTACACTTAATGATGCTTGTGTTTTCAAGGTTTTTCACAGCCTCTATAATTTCTCAGTAATGGATTTTCATTAGTAGCTTGATTTGGCATCACTACTAATGTAAGTCACCCTGACTTAACTGCACCAGGCTAAATAAACACCACAGCAATTTACAGGCCAGTTATTGCACACATTGGAGTAAGGAGCTGGCCCATAAGGTGATCAAGTTATTATGAAAGTAATATGTCCCTTTTCCTTTCTATTAAAACCAGAAGCAGGATAACAAGTTGGTATATGCCAGCTTGGCCAAGGAATAGCTTTTAATTTTACATTAAAGTACGTTTTTAAAATCTTAGTTCATAACAAAAACCACAGAAATATTCCTTATTTTATTAGTTGTACCGAAGTAATGTTGGCAAGTGAAGAAATAAACTAGAATCACTTCCTGCGTTTCCAATTATATAATCAGTCTGTGATGGAAAGGACAAGCCTGCCCCACTCACTGGTCAGCCGGGTAGCTACAAAACTGAACCAGAAAAGTGTTGTTCATGGGAAATGACGAAATCGAAATATTCAGGATGAACACGCATCAGTTTATAAGAGCACATCCCAGGTTAATAGCGAGGTTGCTGTGACTGGCATTCCAGCATGGCAGTTCCAAAAAAAAAAAAAATTTTGTCTAGATTTGGTTAAAAAAATGGGTGTTCACATATATTAGTCAGTATGTGTTAATGTGCTCTAAATTTCTGGTGTAGGGCACTATGATTTTGCTATTGGCTAATAAGATAGAATTCAAAATAAGGCTTTTCTGAAGTTTCATTTAATTTGGTTAACACATTTAAATACATTTATTTTTCTAGAGGGGATTATTTAATTGTCACGCTGTCTACATTTAGCCCATATAGGTGCTAAACTGCAGCAGTTGCTCTATTACCCAATGACCCTTCCCCAGCAGAGAAGGGGGATTGTGAAAAGGAGAAGAAACTCATAGGTTGAAATTAAAATGGATTTAATGAAACAGCCAAACTAACACCCATGCCAGCATAAAATAAACAAAATTATACACAGCCCAGCAAATGTGTGATGATCACAATAAACAGGAAGGCAGTTTTTAGGAGCAGGAAGAAGAGCAGGGTCAGGGGACCCCAGCAGGAGATTCCCTCATCCTCAGCAAACTTCCCCCTTTATAACGAGCATGACATTTATGGTGTGGGGTGCCCCTGTGAGCCAGCTCAGGTCAGCTGCCCTGGCTGACTCCAAACTGCTAATGGCCTGTACACCGTGGCAGCCCTATGATTCTGTCCCAGTGAAACACATACTTCAGTTCTGTCCCAGGACACATGCTTCAGTTTTAACAATGTATCTCACCAAAAGGAAACACAGCTACCATGGGATAAGAAGGAAGATCTTCAGAATAAAAAATGGTTAAAAGTTAGGAAGCAATGGATAGGAATAAAAGGTCACTTTTCATACCAAAGGAGTTTATGCATAGAGTGTCACAGTAATATGTCCTTGGGACTGAGCAGCATGGGCCCAGGTGAGGATTTCATAGATAATTCAGTAAAGATGTTAGCTGCACAGTGACAGTGTTTACTGATGATGCTCAGCTATTTAACGTAGTAAAGATGTCTGCAAAATACTAAGGGGTGGGAGGGTCGGGGGGACATCACACAATGCTGAGTGATGGAGAAATAAATGGACACAAAAAATTCAAAATAGGTAAACGCAAAGTGATAGGCATGCAAAAACAACAATTCTAACTTTATTTATAGAATTATAGCATTTTAGTTGACTATTCCCATTCAGGAATGAGATCTTGAGAGAAAAAGAAGTATTAGTTCAGTGCTCATTCATGGAGAATGAAGCAAGCAAATTTGTTCTTCCATGGTATGATGAAGATCATGCTGTAGCCCCCTCTGAAACAGTGCATGGAGACCTGATCCTCCCCACCAAAGGGAATGTAGGGCACAGAAATGGGTAACATGGGTTCTGAGAAGCACAGAATGATATTCCAGTGAACAATAATAAAACAGATTTCAACCCTTTTGAGTAGAAATAAGATGACACAAAGTGGAGAGTATTCCATAATCACAAAAAGTGTAAGGCAAGCATGCATGAGGTACCAGTTGCAGTGCAGAGTCAGTAACTGAAGTTTGTAATGGCAGTGGGTTTAGGCTGAGATAGTGAACACCATGATAAATAGGCTAGAGGATGGCATACTTGCTTCTGGAATGGATAACGCAAGGTGATAAGTAAAGTGACAAGGTGGGGATATTTTAAACTCCCACAAATAGTTTCATCAGAGCTCATCCAATCACATTTGTTGTTTCCAAAAGACCACAGGACTTAAATTAATAAACCTCTCATGCATTTTTTAAATGATCAGCGTGTTGAAAAGTGAAGCCTCTTTCTTGAGAACATTTGGAACAGAGGTTTTCTTTTGTTGCATGTGAAAGATTGGAAGTTAATGAATATTTTGTTGTGTTCACATGGGAGAAGACAGTCTTCTGTGCTACACAGTTTTAATCACCAAAACTTATTCCAGGGTGTCGAGTCATGTCAATATACAACTACAACTACACGCATGCTGCATCAAAAAACACAAGCTAGACAGTCAAGATATAAATATATTAAAAATATAATGCTAGCAAACACTGTTACTGTAGAAGTCAGCTTGTCAAAAATGTTCACTTATAAAAGAGAAAATGAAATAGGCATTTATGTGAATATTTATCTTCATTTTACCCTCTTATAAGAAAAATTATAACATGATGTATTTTTGCTTTCAGTGAAATAAAAATATAAGTAACCTATAGAATAGGTGTAAGATTTATCTGCAGTTGCACAAGTGCGCATGTGTATATTTCTGCATATGTTAACCATAACTATGTTTTATTATCTTCAGTATATTCTATCACATTAATTAGATGGAATATATAATAAGATTTAGTAGAATTGGCTCGTATTCATGGCTTAAACTATTTACAACTATATTTTTCATATTCCTTGGGTATAGATTTTTTTCAGCAGATGAAAAAACAAATTAATGTAAGTTGAACAGTAAATGCAAAAATTCAGTTTCTAATTATTTTCTCTTTGATTTGAGGTATTATCAGAGAAAAAGTCAGTATTAGGCTCAGTGTTTTCTGTTCCAAAAGAAAAATGGACATATTTGTTGCTTAGATCCTAGGATAAGTATCTATAATATAAAAAGTGCCTAAGTTCCAAACTAGAGAAATACTGGCTTGTTCTATGCAGTCATCACATGCCTTCAAGTTTTAATAGTGGTTGCATCAGTTCTCATGTGAGTTATATGTAATTTGCTGATATTTCTCTGAGCAGTTTGCACACTCCTCTCCCTAAATCTCTTCTGTTTTCTGAGACTTCAAGATATTTTGTTCTTTAGAAATCAAGTTGGCTATGGTGACCAGCTGTCACACAAATCTCCACCTTTCCCTTCCCCCTGTCACCAATAAAGGAAGAAGTGTCATCTCACCTGACTTTTTCTTTACAAGGAGACAGACATTTGTGCCAAGATTTAAAAAATATGACAGAAGACATTGAAAATAAAGGAGAAAACATCAGAGATCTAAAGGACTCAAAAGTTCTGCTTTACTTAAGCTTCAAAACTTTTGGATGCTAAAAGATAAGGGATATGTTTTATCATTCACTACACTAGCTTAAAACTTCAACACTCTTACTAGCATGGATTTTAGAAGGGATCTCCCATGTGGTACAGAACCATCCTCTCTTTTCTTACCATGGCGAGCAAAACCATCTTTTTTCCCCCAGTATTGGTGGTGAATGTGTTACTGCACATTAGCCATGGGGCCTCCTTTTCTGGCTTCAAAACCACCAAAGCCCAAAGGTTAAAGAGATTTTGAGATTTGAGTTGCACCACTTCTTTTGGTGTTTCACTCTTCTTCAATCCCCATGTCTGATCAGGACTGGAAACGGAAGTGTTGAAAGACTATACTTATGTATTATTCATTGGGCATTGACACAGTGCTTGGAGTTTAATGACCTAGTGAAATACCACAAAAAAAAGAGATGACTTTTACAGCATTTCAAGCCCAACCAGAAAGAGAAATTACCATAAGTTTCACAAGAATACCCTGGTTTTGCAAGACTTCCAGGCTAGTTCTGAAGATCAAAGACAGTCAGGCAGTCTGGATGGAAACCAAATGAACATTCAAATATTGGGTCCTTTGCCAAACCAAAGTGAACTTCTGAATCATAAGGTTTGCTCTCTCTTCTTGCTCTTCAGTATTGATAACATTTAGGTTAGGCCTGCCTGTTTCGACATGGAGCTTCTATTTGATGCGTAGATAATGTTTTGGGTCCTTTGAGTATGCTTTTTATAGTTTGATAACAAGCTTTCAGATATCAGTTTTAAATTATTTGGTGTGAAATCTAGTAGCTCACAGTCATATACAGAGCTAATTCATATCCAAGTGAATGTAAGCTGTTCTTACAGCAGATTTTAGAACAACTGCACTGTTCTGTTATAGGAAAGATGAAGGTGAATGTTAACACATTGTATCCTATATGCTGGAGTTGGTGTACTACTCCACACCAACGATGTGACAAAATTCGAGCCCTTGTGTTTTGGAGTCTTTTTTTAATCTCTTGCCTATTTACTGTGGAGTAAGGGTTTGTAGAGAGTTATCATGGTATTTCAACTCACTGTAATTTTATGCTCAAGCTTGTCTGGTTAGCTGCATGTGTGTTTTTGTTGCAAAAGTAACAAAGTAGATGTAAAGTAAACAAATAAATAAAAAGTAATTTAAAACTATGTAGTCTTCCTCATGTGGCATGTCACACTGGCCTTCGCATTTCCAGCCCTTTTGAATTTCTGCCCTTGGCTACTTGTTTCATGTTAGGTTTTTCCATGTTGCATCTCTTGTAGACTATAATTTCCATGATCCTTCAACGCTGTCGTTCATGTTGCTCATCCCATCAGGGCTGCCCTCACATGCCCTGACACATAACAAAATCACAGTTAACAGCTTCAAAGAGCGTGGTATCTGCATGTGTATTGGTACAGCTGGGTCACACAGAGAGTAGGATACCTGACAGAATGCTATTCTGCTGCTGGCTTTGTGTCAGTTTGTTTTGTGACTTAGAATAGGCATGCTGGTTTTGCAGGGCACAATTTCTTTACAGTTGGCTGAAAAGAGTGGGTAAAAAGGTCAAAAATAATTTGAAACCTATGTCTGCAAAGAGCTGCATATTATTATTCAACTTTACTATATGAAAAGGTAAAAAATACGACTATCTAGTCTTGTGTGGCAGCAACAGGTATTTAAACTTACAGAAAAAGAATCATCCTGGGTAGAAAAAAATGAGGTCTGGGCTCCTGACTTCAGAGACTAACTTCAGAGAAGGAGCAAGTTTTAAATTCTTAATACTGACTGCTTTATGATATTCATGAAAGTAAAATCAAAGTCTTAAAAATAATTGGACTGTGCTGTTTAATAAGGCACTGGAAATCTACAGCTATAACTCCAACTTTAATGAAAATTAAGATGAAGTGTGCGTCTAGCTGCGTATTTCTGTCACATACTGTGCAGTAAAAGCTTCCTCTTGCATAAAATCAATATTTAGTGGTCAAATTTCCCCTGTTTCCCACTAATAATGGATGGAGTCATATGGTTCAGTTGTAAATCCACAAGCTGGAAGTAATGAGATGAACTGTCCACAGCAATATGAAAGATATACATGCCTATTCAAAGTCAGCCCATCTGTGGAGATCCTTGAAGAATGATAGTAGGTAATTTTATAGAGACATACAGTAAAACAGTCTCCTGTGATACTGTAGGAACTATGGGGGTCTAATCTTTACATTTGACTATTAAATTAGGAAAGGCAAAGCCTACACAATACCAATGGTATTAGTCATGTCTGGAGGGGCATCCAATACCAGATGTCACTTTTCTGATCTTTCATGCTCAGCTCTTAAAGGTCTTTTGGCACGTCAGAGTTTGCATCTGAATACAATTTAAGTTATAACAATACAATCAGCATGTCTAACTATTTTTGCCTTTCTCTCTGCTATTTTGGGAGCTAGGCTATGGTGAGTCTCTGTTGTTTAATCTAAAAGCCTTCCTTGTCCCCTGTCTCTGGCCTCATGAGGTAATGCTGGGCGATGTCAGAGAGTAGTGTTAAGGAACCGTTGTTTGACAGTGCTACTGTTTTTAAATTGAATTGCTTGTTTATTGGCTGCACAATTATTCATCCATTAGCATAGCACAGGGAAAATAATGTTGACAGTAAAATAGTAGCTTTTGTTGCTAGAAACTGTTTGACTTAAGTGAACATCTCACTGTTTGAATGTGAATGCAGTGCTGTACAGTATAACAGGAAAGATTTATTTATTTATTTAACAGGCACACAAAAGATTACCACCTTCACGAACAGACAAAAGGAAATATATGTAGGGAATTGTGTGGAGGAGCATAGCCTGCTCCTCTGAGTTGTTATAAGATAAAGTCATCTCCCTCTATGCAGATTATTCATGTTTATTTATGACATTCTTTGAAAGGAAAGACAGTCAAATGCCTCAGGGCTATGGCCCAAAGTAAATAACTTGTCATAATATACCTTGCAAACGATAATGTAAACTGCAGGAAACGCAGGGAGGAGATGCACACACATTCCAAAGTTGGGAAGTTATTGAATGTTTAAGCTTAAGGAGTAGATAGTTTTGATTTGGGATATCTCCTTTGTTTCTGTATGTTAGATGAATTACTCTGCATGAGTGATATCCATTGTACCGTGTTTATTCTTTTCCTCTTTTGTTCACCAATCACTATGATGTCTGCTTCTTTCCCAAAGATGTTCTGTATAATAAATATGTTAAGTCTGGCAAGGAATGGATAGTAATGCAGCATCAATGCCCTCTGGGGTTAGTGAGTGCTCTGGTTATTTTTGTATCTCTGTAAGATCATGATCCAGGCATTTGTATAGATGAAATCTTGACTCAAGTTCAATGCAGAGAACTTTCCACTGGGGGAGCTGGTAGCCTGGATTTGAGCAGTAACACCAGGAGCTGCATCTTTGTGTTCCTTGTTGCATTCAGGCTTCTTGCTTTGTATTCAGTGTCAGGCCCAAAAAAAGGGACTTAATAAGGGAGTGCACATGATATGAATCCATTCAGTGTTTTGTTATGGGCCATATATATATATATAAAGAAATCCTGGACTTAGGTAGATGCAAGATTGCTTGTCTGCTACATAAGGTGCTCTACAATAAGACAGTGTATGGGAATCTCAGGGCCTGTGTTTACTATGTTTTCTTACGCTAGTCTTACAGCTGGATGACTTTGTTAAAAGTTTGAATCTTGAGTCAGTTGTAGGTAAACCAGTTATAGCCAGTTTGGCTCTCTCTGCATTAGTAGATTAAACAGTGCCAGAATACTGACACGTGATTACTTCTACTGTTAATTTTTTACCCTGATTTTTAGCCCAGTTTTGGACTGTGCCAAAAAACACTCTTCCAAACAGTTCCCAGAAACATTTCAGGAGTCAGAAGACTGCTACTAATAGGAAGTTTGGATGCAAAACACTTTGCTGTAACAGCTGGGAAGAATGGTCTCTAGCCCATTTTATTTAGGAGGGAGATACAGTTGTTCAGCAGAGCATTGGGCACTTAGTGTCTATTACAGAAAACACACGGTATTTTCTTTTTCCTGTTGAGAGTTTTCAACTAGCTATTACTAGAAAGGTTTCTCTTCTGAGCCATAAACTTCAGGAATTATTTTTGAATATATTTTCAAACATATTTAGATATTCCATTGCCTTTTGTTTTCCCTTAAAAAAAACAACAACATAAAACCAAAAACAAACAAACAAAAAACAAAAACAAAAAACCAAAAAACAAACAACAACAACAACAACAAAAACACACCAAAATTTAGTTGTGCTTCTAAATTGTGTTTCTTTTATTATTTTCAGATATAACTTATTATAGAAAGACAGTGGTCCTTTAGGTCTAAGTTGATCCATCCTCAGCATTTGACACCTGATTCAAAGGCATTTCAATCTATCTAACCTCTGAATTATCCCCTGGAAGTGATCTTAGCCTACTAGGGGTAATCCAGGGGAACAATGCTTCAAATTCAGGTACTGACATTATACAGGCTGAATCTCAATTTAATTTTGTTGTTGTTGCCTTTCACTAAAGTAGTTAGCACAATAGGATCTTTGAATTGGGGCATTTCCACCGTACAAGTTGTTAATGTGAGATTTTTCCTGAGATATTTACTTGAATATTCCATGTTGTCTTTTTTTTTTTTTTTTTTCTTTTTCATCTTGTCTGCTTACATTGCAAGTCATTGGAGCTGGACCTGGCTACACAGGGTAACCATCTTATATGAAGTGCCTAGTATACAGGCAGAGCAGCGTATTGTCCTCATTCTCTACTCATGTGTTACATCCAAGCCTTTAGCATTGCATTGTCAATACAGCCCAAAGGTTGGTAGCTTACATGCAAAACAAGCACCACAATGAAGATTTGCCAAGGTTTGTTCTTCTTTTCTTGAGCATCCCCAGTAAAGAAATCTGAAATGAAGCAACAGAGTTCTTCAGCATAACAAAATGGTACACTTTTTAAAGCAAACAACAGTGGCTCATAAAATGGCTTGCAAAACAATCATATCAGGGAAACAATGACACAGTTGGGTTGGGTCTGACCTTCTACAAAGCCCAGAGGAGTCTACATCCGGCATTTTAATTCTGACCCCTTTCTGAATGTAGTAAAACAGTAAGTCATAACAGTAAGAAAATATTGCAAAATTGCCCTGAAGTGAACTCATTACAAACATGCCCATCTACCTCTACATTTTTTTTTTTTTTTGACTAAAAAGAAATTACCTCCCACAGGCCTGAGAATTATAAGCCAAGATAGGTTTCTTCCAGTGTGCTGTGCAATTTTTCCCCCCTTCACTAAAGAGGCAGGATTATGTAACCTAATAAATTGGTCTCATTACAGAGTCACTGACAGACAGACATATAGATTGCTGCCAATAGCCATGTATGCTGAAGGTGAGCATGCCGAGGGGATGGTGGAAGTGAACAGTGGATGCAGCACTCAGAAACCATCTGGCTAAAGGAAGTCATGCCTGTTGCATAAAGCAGGGGGAGATAAGGATGTCAACAGCATGGAGGGTGACATCCATCAATCAACTTCTTCATTATAGCAAGAATGAGCACTGTGAGTCCTTGGGAGGAAGAAGGAACTAGTGATCCTTCATCTCACAGGTGGCAGTTCTAAAAAGGCTAACCTTTCACATTTCCAGGGGCAGGCAGGATGAAGAATGTGTTTTTAATTAATTACCCATAACCACACACACACACACACACAGAGAACTACATAATATCCTACTTTTATATATATTTCCCCTTCAGGATAAAATAATGTAATTGAAAAGTCTCATTATTCATATTTTAAAAGCATAGAAGTGTATCTTAACGGGAAGCAAATTTTCAAATCTCTGATCAAGTAAATAATTTTCTGTAATAAAATGCAGAGAATTATTTTCGGCATTTCTATTTCACACCAAAGGATAGAAGAATTGTAGAAGAAGGAAATATGCCAGAAGGTAATATGACTAAATGAACACTCATGGCACTTTTACTCATCTGAACTAAGAATTAGATAATTAATTAAATCTTGAACTAAGAATTAGATGATTAATTAAATCTCAGGCTTCAGGGAATGAAGTATGAAAGAGCCTGGGCCTTCTGCAAATTGAAATACATTCCGAAATACATGAGGAAAGATTTCATATTCCCCTCAGAAGTAGCACTAACCACAAGAGGTAGGATACAGCCTACATTTGTAAAGGCAAGAAAGACCGCAAAACACTTGAAAAAGCACCTTTAGGCTCCCTGAAGATAACTAAGAGAATACAACTGATAAAGCAGAGACTCTGGAAGGCTTTTAATTATTCCCATCATATTGCAAAGGGAAGAATAGGCCTGAGACCAGGACCCTCCATGCTATCAAGTACCCTGCTTACCTACAGGCACGTAAGTGTAACTAACTTGGCAGGCTGATAAATATGTTACTTCAGCATGCATCAACTGGAAATAAACACTTCTGGAGGACAAGGAGGGCACGGATAGTCTGAGCTGCCCACTGAATCGTCCTTTCTCCCACCAGTCCTAGAAGATCAAAGTTAGAAGGGCGACATATCCTCACTAACTCCCACATTCAGACAGGGGTCTAAATATCCACATCCTTCTCTTCCTTGATCATAAAGGGAGCCTTGAGAAAGAACAGAGAAAAAGTCAAGCTCAGGTGAACTGGACCATATGGGTCACAGCATCCAACAGTAAGCTTTGGAGTTAGCACTTAGCTGGTAAGGTAACGTTGTGTTGATTTTACAGGGACTGCTGCTCCATAATGCTGCAGGATTTACAAGACAATCCAATATGCAGTAAGTTCTCTGACTAGACATTCACTGATGGCAACTTTCTCCTTCAGAGGGAAATTGGAATTTGGCCCTGCCTGCAAATGAACTCCTTAGTGTCCCAAAGTAGCCAGACAGAGGAAAAAATGTTTGTAGGATGAGGAGGAATTTTTTCACTCACTTCTCAAATGATAGCCCTGTTTTGGCAGTTGTAATGAAGCCAATGAGGTAAAACGTTACTGAGAAAAAGGCCTCTAACAGGGAGAGCAGTTTCATCTGTATCGCTGTTATCTCAGTGTTCACCTCAGAGTGTGTGCATTAGATTAGGTTCACCATTCTTCCTCCAAAAGCATCAACAATCAATCAGGTTACAATTGAGGAAGAGCTAACAGAGTCTTTATTTTTGTAGATCATTAAAAATAACCCAAGGGACCAATTTTCTGTACTTTTGCTCAGTTTCCTTCTGATTCCAGTCATTAAGAATGAGATACACATAGTCGTATGGGGAGACAATGAACAAAATTCTCTTCTTGCTTATGTCAATGGGTTCTGTTAAAGTTAAACTGGAATAAATGAGAGGAACATTTGCCTGACTTTCTTGGCAGCTTTAACTAAAGCACACATGAAACTTAATTCCTTTCTCAGTGAAAGGTGCCTCAAATAGAAATCTGAAGTGACTGAATTAAGTTGCATTATAGCCCCGCAAAGATCAGGAGGTCAAATTCAAATTTGGTGCAAGCAGTGGTAATGAAGTTGCCCACACACAAACTGTCTATTCTTTGTCTCAGGGCTCTATCTAAACTCAATTATATCATTAATAATTGGTATATACTTTTTTATATGAGTGGTGCTGAACTATATTTTAACCCATTAGCTGAAGTACTAGGAAATGACCTGGGCCTTCACCTGTAAAACTGTAAATAAGAAATATTATGCCACTGCTCGTGAAATGTACATTTGTGTGACTTAAAGAGGCAATAGTTTTATATTGATACTTTCAATTGGTAAAAAAGCACCAATAGAAAATAGATCAGCTGGTTTGCCAAATGGTTAAGAATTCTTTCCCAGCCGTGCACATTATCATACCATAGGGTCGATATGCAAAGAAATCTGTTTGCACATGGCAGTGCACAAAGTCTGTTTAAACAAACCTCAGATTAATAAATCACACTCTGCATGCTGAATGTTGTAACATTAGTGAGCCCTGAAATTATCTGTACGGTTGGCCATTTGGACAAATGTACTCGTCACGAGTCAGATCTGATGATATATTGCTCTGCTCTGTGCAGTTTTTCATATAAGAAGTTCCTGAGGTAGCATGCTGGTACTGAGAATAGGGCAAGAAGCTTGCAAAAATTTTCAGGTCTTAATTTTGTATCTCTGATGACAGGAACACAAAATATTTCCTATTTTTTTCTCCCTTCCCCACCCCCCACCCCTTTTTTTTTTTTGTTTAGTAAAAAAGGAAGTGAGTCTAACAGGTGTACTTGAAACCTGTTTAGAATCTTTCTATGTGAATATCTTCATTTCATAGTTCAGGGCTGTCATCAAAAACAAACCTATCAGTTTGTTCCAGGCACACACACACACACACACAGGACTGCTTTTGGAAAGTAGAAAAGAGAGAAGAGAAAGAGGTGGAGATAGGGAAAGTTAGTAAAAAAGGAAGTGAGTCTAACAGGTGTACTTGAAACCTGTTTAGAATCTTTCTATGTGAATATCTTCATTTCATAGTTCAGGGCTGTCATCAAAAACAAACCTATCAGTTTGTTCCAGGCACACACACACACACACACAGGACTGCTTTTGGAAAGTAGAAAAGAGAGAAGAGAAAGAGGTGGAGATAGGGAAAGGGTAGGAACTAAAACCAGAAGACAGTTGCAAACGTTTCCTGGAGACACATTTTCTAATCCACCTCATCCACTGGCCCCCTTCCTTCCCACCCTCAGCAACATTTGTGAACTCTAGTTCCTACTGAAAACTGATCCCATGCATGTCTTAGCTGGGCATGTGAACCCTGCCAAGTCCCTGTTGAACATTTTAAACTCTGAGAAGTGTACCTTGCTAGTAACCACAGCAATGCAGATGACTCCTTTACACTAAGCAGTGTAAAAAACAAAACAAAACAAAAAAAAAAAAAACAAAACGTGCTGGATAAGAAAGCAGACCTGCAGGGTACACTCTTTGCACAGGCACCCTCATCTCTGGCTGTATGGAGTACACTGCTGTTTCAGGAGCTATTCCCTGGAGCAATATTTTGATGTTGCACTTCAAGTGTCAGTACAATACAGTTAGTTGGACATAGTGGTCATAACTTTTTTTAACACTGTTTTCCTAACTATCAAATACCAGCTATATGTGCCCTGAAAAGTCCTCCATAGTAGGAACCATGACTGCAAAACACTAGGTGTCCAAGATGTAAACAATATTCTTACTAATGGCACAGTCCTTTAATTATTCTGGATCAGTAGCTTCTCACAGGCTTCTAACGTCCAACAAAAGCTTCTAACATCGAAGATATTGCAGGTGACAACATGAAGCAGTCATGCAGAGACTCTTACTGCTTTAATAATCCCAGTTATGTAGTTTCTGATGTTCCCAGACACTCATCTGGTTTCTGTTCCATTTTTACCTATCATGATTTGATGTCAAAATCTTGAAACCCAGTGTGTAAATCCAGTGGGCTCTGATCCTGCTTCCTAAACCCCAGTTAACATGTTTTAGGAGGAGCTGTGTAAGTTGACCTAGTTGTAAAGTGTGGTATGTGATCTCTCTCCTTCTCTTCTCTTTCTTGTTTATTAAAAGAAACACAGTGAGATCTCATCTGTGTAACTTGCCAGGCATCCTACAAAATGAAATAGTGATGACACACCAAGGAATCTGAAAACACTCAAAACTCCCTCATTCTGAGGTAGAAATCAAACTGAAATTGATCTTGAAGGGAGATAAAACCTCTGAAAAAGTTTGTGGTTTTCCTGATCAAAGTGAATTCATGCTTCACATGTAAGATTAAAATATGACTATTTCAAGTTTGTGAATTTGAAAAACGTAGTGGTCTTTTCTACAGAAACTGTTAGGAGAACAGTACAACACACTGGCTTAGTAGTGCCATTCTAAGCTGTTCATGTTACACATTAGATTTCTGGCAACAACTGGCCTGTTATGAGTCTCCTGGGAAGTGATAAGTTTGCCCACTTCCTTGTTTATCAAGAGATCAGAACTTTTATCTGAATTACTGTCATACATTTTTTAAAATTCAATCTCTTGTGTTAATTAGTTATGTAATCACATCTAACACTTTTGGAGATGTAGTGGAACAGCATTGACTTGGTAGGTGAGAAAAGATCAAAGCAATGCTCTAACAAATTATTATGGTAATTAGTGTTAGTCTTGTAGTTTATCTCCAGGGGGGCTTTTAATAGAAGCAGTGAGAACTTGGGAAAACCTGCATGCAGAGTAAGCATGCACTTGAAGAAACAAAGCTTGCCAAGGTCACAGGGCAGTCTGGCAGGGGGACTGGAGATGAATGGCACAAGGGGAAATTAAAAGGCATATCAGGCACTGAAGTGGAGAAGTAAACTGAGTGTGCTACACAGTTTTCAAGATGCAAGAGACCCACTGTACCTCTGCATTCCCTTTCAGCCCTACAAAATTTCTAATAACCCTTAGATTTGTTGAGTCCTAGCCAAAAGGACAGCTGTTGCTAGGGTTTCATCAATCATGGAAGCATAAATGGCAGAGGCAGACAGTCGTCCTTCCCCATGACCACACCCCCTGGATGATTGTTACCTCCCCTACATCAGCTGGTGCTTACTGCGATCTAGTTTTGAATGATTCAAGCCTTGGGTTATACCATTTCCCTTGAAGGGCTATCAAGCTGCCAAGTGAGGATGCTTCTCACAGAAGAAGAACTACTCTTGGAGCTGCTCAGAGCATGGGAGGGAGCCTTCTCCTTTGGGGAGGTGCAGAATGCACCCTCCTAGTTCTGCAGTGAGTCTCAGTGAGCTGGGGAATATGGAGCATATTTGTGTCAGCATCTGGGCTCCCTGTGAATACCTTTCCCCAGGGCAAATACCCCAAAAGACCTAGATGTGGCCATTGGTGCACAGAGTATGCAGAGACAGGGGAGAAACAAACTTGACAGCTTCTTAACGTAAAGCCTGAAGGTTCCCCAGTCTAATTTGTTCCCTGTTAAGACCTCCGTGGGGCTATGCATGGGCAGGGGTCTGGTCGTTTTCATGATACCTCTTGTTTTATTGCAGAGTCCACAGAGGTCCCCTGAGATGACTCCTTCAGCGATAAAGCTATTTCTTACGGTTCCCGGGGGGAAGGAGGGTGATGTCGTTCACTGCTTTGGAAGGACAACGCTAATGCCGATGACGACGACGACACTGCAAGGTCTACTTGGGCTGGCCTGCAGCCAAGACGGCAATCTGCCCACCCTTGCAGTCTCAGCAGCCGGCCAGCTGACGGTGCCCCTGCCTGGTTGATGCCCCCCAGATTGGCAGGGCTCCTTTGCCAGGATGGAAACTGCCTGCAGTGAACAGCTCGTTATTAGTGCTCTACTTTTCGCAGCAATTAAGTCAAGAACCATGGCACCTGCTCATCTCAACTCCCTCGCGGGAATTAACATGCCGTATGGGAAAGAGATGTGTGTGGGGGAGGGGGGCTGCAAGGGGAGAGAGCTTCCTGGCGTCTGTTAAAGGCAAATAGCAATGCATCTGAGGTTCTTCAGGGAATAGCAGGCTTGATGAATTTACAAGAATTTTGTGGAGAACCGCTTTTACCCCTAGGGTGGTGAAAATATCCTAGATAATTTGATTTTAAGTATACGATCACTTTGTGTCGTTAGTTCTTCACGGCTAAGGAATACTCACGCCTCAGTGAAAACCACTGAAGAGACCCTGACAACACCTCAAATCTGTTTGATAATGAGAATATAACTGCCTCAGTTTGGATGAACAATGTTTTAATCTGCACTGCTTGTATGTACAAAGGTCCTGAAATGGACCTCGGGTTTGCCTAGGGATTTGCTGTGTGTATCTACTTAAGCAGTGAACCTGAAAAATGGCATAATTGTTCATCTTGCGAAGAATTACCTCATTCTGTCTAATCAACCTGACAGGACAAAACAAACCAATCTTTTAAAAAGATGTATTTTTTTCCAGGAAGATGTGGATATTAAGACGGTATGTAGATGCTGTTGCTTCCAATTAAAATCAGTATCTGCCCTGATTTGCGGCTGTTGTCTCTGTGACAGCGAGGGGGCTAGATAAGGGGACCCATCTGCTCAGCTTTCCCAAAGGGGCACCAAACAAGTGAATGACCTGCAGTGTTTATTATTAAGTTTTCAAAGGGAAACTTGTTTTGGTCTAATTGAAGGAATAATATGAGAGAGGTTATTTCTGGTCAGTTCCCTGCTGTTTTCACTCCAGAGAATATATTCCAGGTGTTAGCTAGGCGATGCTATGATACAGTATTGACTTTCCCTTGTGTTTAGGCATGCTAGTGCCAATGGACCAATAAACTGCAGTTATGAATATAAAGCCAACCCTTTCAGAGGAACTTTTTGTGAACTATTTAGTAAGCCAGATGGTTAATGACTACACTCATTTTCAAAAGCTCCATTCCCCAGGAGCAAAGTAATGCAATTTTTCAACCCCCTCATCTTTCTTTTTCATCTATTTTATTTCCCCTATTCTCTTGTACTCTCAGCAAAAGGTTGGTTGTGAGAGAGTGTTGTTTTGTATTAAGTCTCATGTAAATAACAGTTTTTTCCCCTTCCTATGACAACTAGCTTCACGGGAAAATCTAAATAACAGGAGAAAATATAGATCTACAAGTTATACAAGTGTCATGTGCTATGAGATAGACAGTCTTTACTGCATGATTCTTTAGCCTGTGATGTCATCCCTGTGTCATACATGTGTAAGATACTGTGTGCATGTTTCTTTAGGCAGACAAACAGAAAAAGCAAAGTTTGTACAGGGCAAGGACTCAGCCCAAGTCTGTGAAGTGACATGGCTACTGACTCTAGCTTTGTGTTTTCAGGCTGGGTTGCACAGATAGAAGAATACTCAGGAAAGTAATCTCAGGTGACAAATTATTTTGGCTTATACTAAGAGCTCAGAAGAACAAGGTTTTCCAGTTTAATTGCTGGACTGAACAACTGGAGAAAGATCTTCAGTCCTGGTGGAACTGACATAGAAACTTTTATAACTTTTTGCAAAAAACTAAACCACTTTCTTTGAAGTCCATTTTTAAACTTTTTTTTTCTTTTCTTTTAAAATATTATTCTAAGTACCTATAAAAAAGCGAGTAAAAAAAGCTGCTATTTTAATTAATATCTTCTGACTTTTCAAAATTCCTCCTGCATCCTTTTTAGGTTTCTGTATATCTTAATTGAGTGTGGTTAGATTTCAAAAATGTGCTTGAGTCATTAGAGTCAACATACTGGCAATCTGGGCTGCAAAACAAAATGTGAATTCTCTCCATAAGAAATTAATATGAATATAATTGTCATGCAATTTATACAAGCAATAGAACAATGGATTTTTTTTTTATAATAGTAAGTGTGCCTTCAAATATATATTTTTAGTCATCCTAAACCATTTAGGAACTTGGATCAAGTTTTCTGTACTGTTTTCTCATAAGGAATATAGATGATCAAGATATAAAACTGTGGAAGAACTTGCTGTCATCTCCTAGCTGCAATTCAATCAGAGCACTCTGCAAAAACAGAATGAGACTGTGCTTCATTCCTTCCTTTGCTTGTTTGACTTTGAACTCAGCTCCCACCTCCCCCTCCAAGAAACTGCAGAAAGCAGTGGGTTATAGACAGCTGAGGAAAGATGTTCTCAATTTCTCCTGGTGATGCCTTTTCTTATAATCACTGAAGCAGTGACTGGAACCCACATTCAGCCCTTCTGTGGGTAAGGTCATCCTGGGCGAGAGCAACCACCCATGAGCTATTGGGTGAAACAGAAATGCCACTGTTTCCTTCTTCTCCTTCTTCTCCACTGGGGTGGTGAATCTTTGGGTTTGTTTCCCTTGCTTTTAACTTCACTTCAAACCAACTTCCTCCCTCTCACTCCCTTTTTTTTTTTTTAATTTGGGTGCCAAGCTGAAAATTTTGTTATTTACACAGACCAAACACAGCCACTAAATGTAATCCATTAATTGTGGGTCTTTGTAAAGTGTCTCTTGGCCTTCAAGCAGCTTATTTTCTTGCACTAAGTCAGTTGCACTGCACCAAGAAGTGTTTACTAATCAAGAAAAGAAAAAAAAAAAAAAAAAAAAAATCCCTAATTCTCTGCTGTGCTGGTGCGAGGAGATGGGGAGAAGCTGTGATCCGGGGCCAGCCATTGTTTCAGAGCAGAATGCTGAGGTGATTGACAGTTGCAAATTAATGGGAATGATTTTTAGACAGGGCTTGTCACATGAGGGCCTGGCCATCCTGGTTATGCTGTCTGTGCTTTAACTTTCTAATTCCATCTGGAGTTTAGACAAAGAAGCCTGGATGAATCCTGCTCTCTGTCCATTTGGCTGTCATCATTTTGATTAACCTGATTCTTCAGCAGGAGCAAAAAGTAGCTGGCTTCAGTCCACACAGACATCATGAAAATAGCTGCTGTAATGGCCTGATGATCTCCACAGAAGAAATCTTGGGGCTAATCTGCTTTTTATCCTATGTCTAATTAAAAACTTCTTTTCCTGTTTACATTAACAATTTTTACAATATTTTGATTAAATAATTCCTTTTGGAGCTGTGGAAAGGTCAGAACATTATTCTTTCCAGCACAGGTGTTACGTAAGGACTGAGAAAACAGGAAAAGGAGAGCAGACATAGGAGAGGAAAATTGGATTGTAAACGAATAAAAGGATGGCTTCCACAGATGAGCTACAGAAGGGAACCATGTGGGTCTGATGACCTCAGCCTGCCACTTTACTGCCCGGTATGAATGTGTCCTGCCCTTTCTATATGCCCTGTGGGATCAAGGGCAAGATGCATGTGCTTAATTTATCAGAAATGAGTTTCATTTATATATAAATGTAAAATAAAGTTGAGATGTTTCCATTTTTGCATAGCAATCATTGTAAATACATTTATATTTTCCACTGTCTAGTCTGTTTTCCAGTAGTTCTAAGTAGGCTGGTCAGGCCAAAGTATCGATTCCAAAATATAATTCTCCTCAGACTTTTGCTGACTAGAAATGCTGGTGGATCTGTGGTAACAAGCTGGAGGCCGGGTATTGCACACAACTCATGTCCCGGTCAACTTGGCAGAAAAAAGAGCATGAGCAGGCACTTAAGTGTAATGCATGTCCCCTTCAAGTTCAGTGTGTGGCTTCTAGGTCACTGTATTTAAAAGGTACAGCTTGCATGTGCTTCTTCATCCCAAATATTTGTCACGCCTGCTGCTGATGTGTAGAGCACAATCCCTCCCTGCTGCTTGCAGGAAGTGATGGCACCTACTTCCTGTTGTGGTGCTGGGTGATGGACCCACAATCCACAGTGCAGAGAAAGTACATCCGTCCTTGGCCCAGGAGAGTGGAGGAGCAGGCTATTCTAACCGGTCACTTGACAGTGGAAAAAACTTATGTCTTCCCATGGGGTCAGTCATGCTACCTTGCTGCCCCAGTGCTTTCACAGTCCCTTCAGGTCTTGTTTTCCACCCTCCACACCTGAGACAAGAACCAAGACCACGTGGGACATAATCCTGGCTTCAGACAGCTGTGACATCTGTGCTTACACACTAAAATGCGTGGGCCAGAAAAGAAGGGGAAAAAGTAGAGGTGAACCTGAGTAGCACTGATCAGATGTCCCTGCTTTGTTTGTTGCTCTCAACCCAGGGGAGAAAAGTTCTCCGCCTATGGAGGCAGTTTCTGTGTCTTTCCGTCTTTCTTCTGTTTTCTCTCCTCTTGCCTTGACTCCTCACTTCTGCTTTGACCTCAATAGCACTAGTTTTCTGCTGAAGAGTGCTTACTGGACCTATTTACGCAGCAGCAAACTGAAATTCCTCATCTGCTTTGGACAACTTGGACTCATTGTGTGGATCATGCAAGTGGGATTTGGCATGGAGCCAGGAAGAAGAGTAAATTAATATGGTCACTTAAGGTCATGGTCATAAAATGCCATAGCTCTTCTTCTGCAGATTTGTCAAGGCTTTGGCTCTTTTGTACAGGTTTCAGTAGGGAAAAAAGATACAACCTATTTTTAGTGAGTCATGCAGTGGGTGATATGTTGCAATGGAAAGCTATTGGCAGTTTCCAGCTGAGGTGGACAGTTGATGACTTTGGGATGGTATTTCAGCCCTAGCTGTTTGTTCTGACAGGAAAAACAGGGAACTGAGGAGAAGAGAGGGTCATTGACATTTTATTCTTATTTATCTCTGGACAGAAGAGACACAGGCATGGATGATACATGGGGGTTTTCAACAAAGTGCTCTTGCAGATAAAATGGTCATACTTGTGAGAGCACATGAAAGAAAGAGAGAGCTGATGTTAGGTTTCCAGTTTCTTTGCAAATGAACAATCTATATCCCATTTCTGTCTTTTTTCCCCCCGTTGTGTAGTAAGTGTGTTTTTTACTCTCTGAAATGTAAATAGCCGGAAATGCGACCCTAAGTATTTGCTTTGAGAAGCTTTTGAAATCTGTTATTTCCCACCCTTGCCTCTGCGTTACTCAGGCATGTATACTGAGTGAGTGAAGCTACAGTGGCATGGCTTCTAACAGCCAAACACCTCCTGAGGGTCTTGGTTATTGCATAGCCTAGGCTGATGCCCATACAGTCACAGGTTCCTCGCTAGTGATGGGCAGGCTGGCTGAGCTGCAGCTAGTGTAAGCATCTCCTTGTTGCCAAGTGGTCATGTTCAGTAGGTATGTCATCCCTGCCCACCTGAGCCTTCATAGAATAATTTCCTCTTGAGACTCAGGAGATACAAGGGGTTTGGTGATATTATGAAGCAGACCGGTATAGGTTGGAGAGAAGAAACAGAGATTACAGCAGTTCAGATCACACTGAGAAGAGGCTGAGGGGGAAAGCTGTTTGAGTCATAAAATGTAGGTCATTGAATAGCAGAGCTATTTTGCCTGGGCATGAACCTTAACCAAGCCACAGTTCAGGACACTCCACATGTGTGAGGAAAGTTCAGTGTCAGTTCTCTCTTCCATGGATAGCTTTCATGTTTCAGTAATGTGCTAAACCAAAACTTTGGATTGGAACACCCATTCAGACTTAAAAGTATTTGGGTTTGGGTCAAGATTGTATTCCAGCTCTCTCTCAACTCCCCCTACCCCATGCGCTTCCACTGTCTGCAAAACGTCTGCTTCAGAACCCCGCTGATGTACACTCCTGATGTTTGGAAGCCTTCACTTCCAGCTCCTAGCTGTAGCACACTGGCCCAGACATAATGTTGACATATACTTATGTGAAGTTCACTGCAAATTGCCACTTCATAAAAGTCCCATAAAGGTACCATCTTGCACAGAGGGGAGATTTTATTTATGGAGACACAGAAAGCTACATGCGTATATATATGCACTCTGTAAAAAATCCATTAGCCAAGGTGTAAGTGAAATGAATCTGACCTGTGTCATTAACATGCTGTCTGCAAAGGTGCCGCTTCAGAGCATTCCTGACCTCACCCCAAACCCACAGTAAGAACTGAAAGTGAGAACAGGGTTAGAGAATGATTTTTTTTTTGAGTGAATCAAGCAGTGTTTTGTCTGAGGAGAGTAAGGATAAAAAAAAAGTAGACAAAAAAAAAAGTAATCCAGGTCCATGATAAATCTTGGTCGTTTTCCAAGTCGTACTGAAAGCTCTAGCCAAAAAGTAAGAAACAGTATCTGAAATGTTCGTGAGGGAAGGCGGCTGTGCCAGCACTCATCCAGCAACATCTGAGAGAAGAGAGAATTTTATATGTGATTGCCTTAGACTTGTTGTCATTATCAATTAAGCTTCGAAAGCTCATTTGATATGCTCAGCCATCCTGTGTACTTGCCAAAAAGGCAAGAATTTTCTGCAGCTGTGGCCCTGAAGATGTCTGAAACACTATGAGGAGGAGAAGGGAGCGAATGTAGCTAGCAAGGTGATACTGGGTGTGCTGCACTTTTCCTTAAGAAAAGCCACTTTGGATGGGGGCCCAGAGCTGGCACTTAGTGCACGTCATCGTGTGGCACTTGTCACTTGTCAATCCTCATGCCTCCTGTGAGTACAATACAGTCTGGTATCCTCATCCCTAGCCTAGGGCACACTGCTTTTAGCACTGAAGATCTGCAAAACAGTCCTGTTGTGAGTGGCTTATATCTCATTTGCATGTCAAGGGGTTTGACATACTGGGTTACTATGTCACCGAGGAAGTAGCAGCAGCTTCAGAGATGGCTTTTACTCAGTGGCTTTGTTAGTGTGAGCAGTCCTGTGCTTTAAGGTTCATCAATAGCTCATGTACAGCTGCCTTATGCACTCAGGGTGAGAAGTGAGCCACATGCACACAAGCATCGCTTTGCTTCAGACTCTGTCTCACCCTGCTTCAGTGCTCTGCATGCTCTTCTAGCAAAGGTGCTTGTGAGGAGTCCAGTGCACTCTCTGCTACCACTTCCAGTCCAGAAGATGGTTAAGGATGCTGGTTTAGTAACCCTTACCCACAGATAATATTTGACCTGCGTGTTGGATATGAAAAATATTGCTTGTTGCATAAGAAATGTTGAGACGTGAGCTCCTCAGAGGTTTTCCCAGCATATGTAACCACGTTTCATACTAATCGAGACCAGCCACTGTGGATTTAAATTAAAAAGAAATAAATACAACTTCTCTCATATTCACAAATGCAGTCCCATAAAGTTTAATTCACACTTCACATTACCTGAGACTTCCAGCATCATGTCCTGAGTGTCACTTACATTAGGTTCTAGAACAGCCCAGCAAATTTGCTATGAATACTTCTGGAAGAATTTAACTGTAAGATTGAGCTCTTGAGTTGCTAAGTTCTGGATTAGCCTCATTTGGACTAAAAAAGGAAGAAAATTCTATTTGAGGGGAAGAGAAATAAAGCTCTTCCCCAAATTTGCCTGTAGGTGGGCCGCCTGCCACTAGATAAAGCTGCAGCAGGAGGGAAGCAGGAGGATGGGAGGGGTCTTCTGGTGACCTGTGCCTCCTGTGACATGGTGTGGATATTCTCCACTAAAATGCAATTAAAGACATTCTATAAGTCCACCCCAGAATATGTTGAGGGGAGTTTTTCTGACATGTTCCTTGGATAGAGTTGTGTCTGTGCTGGCAGAAAGCAATTTGCTGGAGCAAAAAGAGCACACCTTCACTGGGTGGTAGGAGATCTTACTTTCTCTGACATGCCTTATGATCTGGCAGAGGGACAGACCCTGACCTTACTGTGTCCCTCAATGTGAAGGCTGGCAGTGCAAATGCTTCTGTGTGGGGAATTTTCACGCCCATTCTTTGGCAGATTGCTGGAGACAGAGGGGAGGGCAAGCTCTGTGGGCTTTTTTAAGCGGCCTCACTATGTTTACGCCACTGAAATGAGTAGGGACTTTTGGCCCAGAAACTCTGGAGTTATGAAGGTATTCAGGACACTCTGACCACAGCACTTGTTTCAGGGGGAAAGTGTCCATTGCAGAGAGCCAGCATCAGCAGCTCCTGGCTAGCAGCAAGCACTAGCCTCTCTTCCCTTGTTTACTGTGTCTGGCTCCCCCCAGAGCTATGCACCCCACAGCACAGGTAGTGGTGTGGTGGCATCTTCCCAGGAAACACCTCTTCAAAGTTCCCCTTCCCAAAAGATGTAGTGAGCGTAATCAAATGGCATCAGAGACAGAAGATATAGGAAATCTGGTCTCAGTGCCAGACCTTGCTAGGGAAGCAATACCCACTGTCGCAGTTTAGGGTCAGGGCTACCCCCAGACCTGTAACAGACCATCTCTGTTAACCCTTCTTCGCCCGAAAGGGGAAGGGAAAAGGAATAAGGGCAAGAGATATCAATTAGAAAAGGAAAGCAAAACAGCTTTAATGAAAATAATAATAAAATGGCATATATCGATCTATATATAAAACCAGTATCAAATCCACCCCCCACTTGATGGCAACAGGTAGCCATCATCCCTGATGCTGTGGAGCAGGCCCTGGAGAAAAGTCCCATGGGAACTGGGCACAGGAGCTGGATTCTGGAACTCCGTTCAGGAACACACAGCTCAGGATCAAAGGTAGAATGGATGGAGTCCTCCTCAGATGCCAGCCATTGAAGAAGAAGCAAAAGAGAGCTTGACCCTCATGATCCTTCAGGTGTTATACTGAATATGACCGATATGGGATGGAATATCCCACTGCTTGATTTAGGGTCACTTATCTTGTCCACTCCTGCTTGCAGGTGAGGCTTTACTTTCTGTCCCTCTCTGTGTGGTACACAGGATTTAGCAGTGACCTTCGTCTGCATCCCAGTTCTTGGTGGTAACTGTAAACATGGAGTGTTATCACTGCTAGAAGCAGACACTGTCTTCAAAAACATGCTGATAACTTCAGAAAGTGCAGTTAGTTAGAAGACCTTTAGCTGAAAAATAAAATCACCGAACAGAATTAGTTCTATTCTAACCCAAACCAGGACACCCAAACCTCACAACATTTCTGTCCCTCTCTGCTTCCACTTTTTTTTTGTTTTCTCCTGTTAATTGTAGGCCCTCATAACACCTGTGGGTATAATCAAAAAGTAGAGACAGGGACATCCCCCTGAATTAGATGATCCTTGAAATTTATTAATAAAGTCTGACTTGCATTCATTAAAATGTCTGTTCCATTCACATTTAGCTGGCATTTTCAGGAGCTGATCCAGTGGAATATATTCAGGTCAGCCTCAGAGTGAGCCTGAGCTACGAACTCCAGAAACCCTATCCCAGATGCAGAGGTACTAATGTAAAAAATATGTGATGCGTTGTGAGAAGGCAGCCTCCTCTTTGCTTTTTCCAGGCAACTGGGTAGTGAGAGTAGAGGTGAATTCCGTGTAGATACATGTCAGTCATATTTTATAAACAGATACATCGATTCAGCAATACAAAAGGTAATGCTTTTGAATGTGAATTTTTGAGCAGCGGTCTCATCAACAGGATTTGGTGTTTAAACATTTAAACTTTAAATTCTTACAGAGAATGTTTGTGTTGCAGAGTGAAAGGAAGTTAAGCAATTTTAAAAGTGACAATATTAATAATCCTCATCATTATCCATCTTTCTTTCCTTCAGACAGTACAGAATGCTGTTCTGGACACTTCCATAAGCAGAAAAGGGGGGAAAAAAAAAAAGCTGTCGGTTTCACATATACTTGAGATCAGCACAGACCAGCACTGCTACTGCTGTCGTCCATCACTAGCATCTTGTTCACACCTCTGTCCCATCACCTCCTGGTGCTGGCACAAGCATCTGTGATGCTGTATAGTGATCCAGATCAGGGAATTGATCTGCATTACAGCTATGATGCCAGAAGAGAAAAAAAGGTTCAGTTTAGCTATGGTCATTTCCTGAAGAAGTTCACCACACCTTACAACTGCCTGTATTGAGCTTTATTGAGGGTCAAATCAACGTAGGGAAGACAGGAGGAAGGCAGGGGTGATGTGTTTGGGATAGGTGTGTTCTTTGCACAGCCATTGTGGCTTACATCATTGTGTTCTGTGTGCTCACGGGCAGCAGTAACTGCTTCTTGTGCCAGGCACAGCAAAGTGCAAGCTTGGTGGTTGTGGACATACAGAGTCTCATTTTTGCTCTCTTGCCTGATCCAACTCTCTTTGTGGATCTCCCCTCGGCTGGCTTGGAAAATAGAGGCTACTCTCCTAATCTGACTAGACATTTGGAAAAATAGAGACTAGCTTGCATTCAGCAAAGCAGCTCAGCAGCAGAGTTGAGACCAGAATCCATTCTGCCAGCCTCTGTCCTGTGATTTAATGACTAGGCCAATGATCCCCTTCATGTGAGCCTCAAAATGATCTCGTGCAGATAAGCTTCCAGAGCAGTCTGCAGGATAAGGAATTAATCATTAGAAGTTACCGTGCAGAGCTTTGCTGATAATGAGCTAACCTGCACTGGAAACACATCAGTTTAAAGATGATGCTATGCAGTGCTGGAAACCATAGCACAAGCAACTTCCCTGCCTTAATTGGTTTGACAGTGTAACATGTCATTCGTGTTTTTAGAGTTTTGGTAATGTTTTTCTCATTACAGGAGACTGTAACTACTGTAAAATATCCAAAATCAAACATATTTAAATGGGAAGTAAATACAGTTTCTCTCTGAGCTGCTAGAAAGGTGCACATGCAATGAACATGTATCTGCAAAGAGAATAAGAAATGGAATTAATCTGAGAAAATATCAAGCAGTGCCTGCCTGCAGACAAAATGTCCTTCCTGAGTGGTGAGCACAAGAAGCAAGAGGCCTATATGTCTGGGTTGTGACCCTCTCTGACACTAATACATCATATACGACAGGAAGATCAAAATTTAATAGTAACAACTTCATTTCGAAAGTATGGTTTCTATATTAATTTTTTAGCACCTTTATTCAGATTCTAGGTTCCAAAGAGAATGAATAAGATTATTTCTTTTAACTCAGATCAGAGATGCAGGTAGCACAGCCTAATCTTTAGCATCTCTGAGCTTCAGCTTACCTTTAAGGCCAATGCAGGAATTCTAATTTGATTCATTCAATAAGGTGCTCTGTCTCTTTTAAGCAGACTGCTTTCAGATTTCTGGAGGGGAAAAAAAGTAATGTTCTCACTGTACAAGAAATTAATCATTGCATTCAAATTTAGTACTAATGTTATGCTGCGTATTTTTTCCCCATTGTCTTATATTTTCATTCTTAATTCCATTTCTTGGCTTTGAAACCTTTAACAATGAGACAAATACTCAGGTACATGGACAAACACTTTCTTTTTGAAAGTTTTTATTGCATGCCATGTTTATGTTTGTTTTTTCTAATTTTTTTTTAAATTAAATTATTAGTTGCAATTTCTTTGTGGAGAAGAGGAAAGGGAAAGGGAAAAAAAGGAGAGGAGATGAAAGGAAAGGAAAGGAGATGAAAGGAGATGAAAGGAAAGGAAAGGAAAAAAAGGAAAGGAAAGGAAAGGAAAGGAAAGGAAAGGAAAGGAAAGGAAAGGAAAGGAAAGGAAAGGAAAGGAAAGGAAAGGAAAGGAAAGGAAAGGAAAAAAGGGAGAAAAATGCCAAAGAAAAAAGGAAAAAGGAAAGGAAATTACTATGCTCCTCTTAATGGCAGTGTGCAACACACTGAAAATATGTGATTTTCTTATTTGTATTGCACCTTGGCTTGGTCACAGTTAGGCTGCTTTTTTAAAACCATGGTTTTTCACAGCCATGTTGAAATTTCAATGGACAGAAGCTATTTTTCAGTCTCTCAAATCTCCAGACATCTAAAAGATGAAGATCAGAAATGGCTTGGAACAGAAGCTGAAGTAAACCAGCAAGAAACTCAGACTTAAATATCTGAAGAAATGAATCTATGCTTTTTTAGCTAAAAAGAAATGTTCTAGTTCAGAATTTCCCCCAAACCACAAAAGCTTAGAATAACATACTTATCCTCATTTTGTCCTCACTGCATAATACACTTGTGAGAGGTCTGTGCTGTCTTTGCAGTGCCTTTTATTTCTCTGAAGAGAGAATGGGCTGCAGCATTGGCAAAGGCTCTTAGTGCTGCAGCTACTGCCTCTTGTTTTTTGTTTAAATCATCTGTACTTGTTTATTTCCTTGGAGCATTCCACTGGGAGAAAGTTACAGACAGCCGGCTTGTTCTTACGTATGCCAATTAGGAACCTCAAGCCCATACTTTCTCCTTTTCCTTGCTTTTCTATTTGAACAGATTTTTCTGCCTGGAAGCTTCTCCATGGGTTTGGGAGGCAGATTACACTTTTCTCCATGGGATGCATTCAGTTGGCTGTAGGAGATCTGGATCCTATCTTTATTTCTGCTACTAACCTACTTTGGGCAAGCTGCTTCCTTTCTCTGTGCCTTTGTGCCCTTGCTCACCAACTGAGATTAGAAACAGTTCAGGGCAGAGCATGCCTGTAAAAATTACAATGAGTTTGTGCAATACTTTTAGCACAGCAGGGTCCTCCAGCCAGTGATGTTCTTAAACTGTTGCTAAAGGACAAATGACAGTAAGATCCCTACAGCTGCTTTTGATCCACATCTCTCAAGGATTCTTATGTCTCATCCTGTATCATCCTTTAATCCCTTTATCATGTCATTTTGTTCTTTCCACTCCAGCTTCTGGAGATTTCTATATGCTTTCCTTCCCCACAGCTCTGAATCCCTCAGAATACCTGAACTAATGTTGACAGTTTTTCACACTAAATAGCTTCCCTAAATAATGTAGTGTCGCTGTATTGGGAGCCTAAATAAGTACCTACCTATACCAGGCCTGTGGCAATGAAAAGGGTTAATTCTTGGCTTTTTCAGCTTTTTTTTATAGATGGACCTTTTTCCATGGGCCTGAGACTACAGCATTGCTCCAGACAAGATCACTTTCTGTTTCTAGTAGGAAGGACGGCATGGTTGTGGAGCACCCTGAGACATTAACAGTGGCATTTACCTCCCCATTTTCCATGGGAAACAGGGCTTCACCGAGTGGTAGGTAGGACACTTGTAACAGGCAGTGGAGCCATTCTGTTGGCATGTGGGCAGTTACAAGTCACTGTCTGAACCATGCAGAAAATCGTATTGGTGACATCTTCCTCAGACAGAAAGTGAGGTCAGGTCACAGCCAGAAAGTATACGAAGCCAGGAGGAGACAAGGAGGATTCTAGCAATGGACTCAGACTGGCAACCTGTTGTGTGTTCATAGCTCTGCCTGTAACAGTATATCACTGGCTTTTGCAGATAGTGCTGCAGTGGTCTGTTAAATCTGATCTTGTTTTCACAGTCTCATCCATTTTAGGAGACCTAGGACTGCACTTCCTGGGATGATCAGGTAAACCAGTTTTAAAATAAAGGCACAAAAATATACTAAGCAAAAGTGATGAAAGATCTTGATTCAAAATACTGAATGTTATTTGTTGATGTCAATGGACTTTGCATCCAGACCCAGTGTCTATTTTTTGATGTCTATAATAAAATTCCTGCACTTACAATTAACGCAGTCCATTGTTCTTTATATTTAGAACTGTTCTGCAAATAACTCAGGGCCTCCTGACAAACATCATGAGTAAAAATTAGCACAAGATTATTGGAGGCACCAAATCACGCCATGGACTTGTTGTTTGGATAATAAAGTTCAGAAGTACAGAGGATAATCTCATCAGAGAGACAGGGTGACCAGCTCTCAGTTATCATCCCTCTGTACACTTCCTTTTTAGCTAATTAAACCGTAATTCTTCACAGGAAGCAGTTTCTGCAAATTCTGCAATAGCTTGGTTTTATATAATTTAACATATCTTTCTTGTTTTTATCTGGAGAAACAGGAAAAGTTAAGTTCCAACATGTAGACCTAAAGCATTGCTTTATCTTTCCATTAGTGTATTAGCAGTTCTCATCTGACATAGTACGTGCTCCATTCTCCAAGAATAAAGATATAATTTTTTAAACAACTGCTCTAGGATAGAAACGTGGATGAGCTTTGAAGCTGGGGAGTTTCACTGTGCATGCTATTTCCTCTCTTTAGTACGATAGGGAAAGCACCCTGACTCTTTAGATTTTACTTTCATATCTTTATTCACTGCCTTCTTTGTTTGAATAACAATATTTCAGTGTTTCAACTTCAGACCTTCATAACCATCAAGTTCCTTAAAATACCAATAAAGCTGGTGTCTTTTTGTCGTTTGGTGGCCCTGTCTACTGGATTTATATTTTCAGCTTTTCTTCACAACCGCAAAAGGTAGTAACTGTTTCTTCTGAAAGAATGAAACATGACAGTTTCCTCTAATCATATGACTTCAGGACCTAGGGTTTTAAGAAAAAATGATCTCTCTCCTAATAAAATTCTGTTCCTGCCTTTGACCACTTCATTTTTGTAGCAGGGTCTCACAGAACAGTATCAAAGGAAAGCTGACCTTTCTTTTCAGAAGCAAAGTTTAGTTTCTTGGTCAGCAATAAAATTTATGGCAGAGTCAGTCCCTGCTGCTCACCACTCTCCCATGCACCCCAGTTCAGGAATATATTTTCCAATGCTTTTGTTGATATGAAGAAACCATTTATAACAATTAATTAATCTATTGGAAATTATGAACTTGTTTCATATGTGAATGTGAAACAGAAACTCCTTTTATCTTTTTTTGTCTTTGTTACTCAATTTTATCTGTCTGTGGCAAAATTCCCCACACTAGTGGCACAGAATAACAAATCAAACAAGATCTGCTGATGTGCATGCTTTGCCCTCATAACTAATTTCCTTCAAAAAAGAAGGTATTTCACCCAAGTGAAAGAGTTCATTGGACAGAAGATCACCTGTCAATGGCACATCTAACAGTTGTCACTGACCACATCCAGGGGCTGATTCAGGACCAAGGACAAAAGAGATATGTCTGTGAAGAACAGTTCCAGGGTGGGCAGTGCAAGGATCCCTGGGAAACAGCTGCTTTCCTGACCCAAATGTTCTACGAAGATGGCCCCAAGTGAAAGAATGAACCCCTGGTGAAAGAATAAACGACAGAGAAAAGAATTTTTATACAGCTTGTTGGCTTTTATTCTGTCTTGTACTTCACCTTCTAAGAGCTGTATTGTATTTAGGGACTGTGCAAAGCCTGAAGGTAAGTACATTATGCACCACACCTAGGGGTTAAACAGGGAAGGATCTACTTGGCTTCTGGGAAAGGATTTGTGTTAGCTGTGAGTGTCTGCAAAAAGTCAGTACAGAGCTCCAAACACTGGCCGTTGGATTGTAGTCCCAGATCTCAGGAATGAAGACAAGAGAGAGATCTAAGCTGCAGTGCCTTGATTTGCCATGAGCTCTGGAAGAGTTTTCTGGATGTCACTGAGTCTAGAAGTGGACTCTTCACACAACATGGGAACATATCCAGTGAGCAGGGAAGCATAATTAAATCTGGTGTTCTAAGACAGACACATTTAAAGTACTGTTAAACCAGAAGTTAGAGGTTCACTACAATGTTAACTGAAACTGTGGATGATCTCGTTATAACTTCAAAGGGGATATTAACTGAACTAGACAGTGAATCCATGTTTACCTAAGTTGTCTCCTAGTTGTGGCTAACGGTGTAAGCTGAAGTTTTATGCTGTTGGTAGAAGACAGTTTAATTAAACGGCAGATGCAAAAAGCACTTTTCTGATATGATAAGTGTGCAATAAAAGAGAAAGAGACAATTTTCACAAAGAAGTTTGTTAAAAAAACATCAAAACTACCAAGAACCACAATGAAAATTTTCCTATGACAGATAAAAGGAAAACTGAATACCATCTAATGCCATATTTGACCATTCAGCACATTTTAAAGTTGGGAATTTCTTTAGACAGTCATCAAGAAGAATCTGATAAACTATGTCTTTAAAAATGTCAGTATGATAAAGATATAGATGCGGCCTACTACTTGTTTTATTGCTACTTTATAGTAGCAATACTCAAGTGGTTTGAATATTTTACATAAGATATATACTTGGTTCAAAGAGTTCAAACAACATGCATAACATAATTGTAAATTGAAGGATGGCACGAGGAAGTATAGTGCAATGACTTTATTTGAGCCTCATCCAAATTGTACAAAAACAATCAGAAGGAGCTATATTTTGCTTTTTCATGTGTGCACACCAATGCATCATTTAAGCACATCCATAGAAGTTCAGATTTTTCTAAGAAGAACGATATTTTCAAAGTCTTTTACAAAAGGGACTCTTCAGATCATGTTCTGCTACAAGCTGGTTTCCTCTCTGGTCTTTCAACTCTTCTTGTGCTTCTCTGACAGTAAATTTAATTTATCTTCCTTGAGGGTCCTATCCTGGAATTATATGACTATGAATCTCATTCAGCCACTGAAACAAAACCAGAGATTAATCATAAACCAAGTTTATTATGGGATGACTTAACTTTCTTAATAAACACAGGTTATAAACACAGCTTTGGCTCCATTCTGTCACTGAACATAAAAAAAGTCCCATACTCGTCTAAAAATCAGTAGAATGAAAATGCAGTGAAGGTAAGTGTGTTTTCTTAGGAATTATAAAGAAAAATAGACAAAATATTCATACATTATAGGCTAAAAATAAAACTGCTTAAAATAGTAATTTTTTTCATGAAAGATCAAAATTACTTCTGATACAAGGCATAACTGGCTTTCATAGGAAATACTGAAGAAATCATTTCTGTCAAATTTCATTTGGAAATAATTTGACATCCTGATGAAAGAACTACAACAACAAAAAAAAACCCTTAACCATATTTTATTGCTTGCTCAGAGATTGCTATAGGTTATTGATTTTCCTTTGTTTTGCTTTAATATTTACTTATCTATAAAATAGTTTATATATTAAAAAAAATAATCTAGCAATCTTTGTCTCATTGAAACGACAACTGCTCATAAAAAGGTAGGAAGATGATTTTTCTGGCCTAAGTCATTAAATTCAAAGTTATTATAGTTTTTATGCAGGAGCTATAGTGCTCTGCCAGCAGGAAAATCTGAGGACTCATATGAGAAATGAAAATTTTACCTTACATTTTCTCACTTTAAATCTAAGGATACAAAAAATACTGTTTCGTTTATATTTTGTTGATATTCCTGAGTGGCAGGAAATCTCAAACTACTTGTGTATGCCAACAGTCTTAACACTTCCAGACTAAACTATTTCTGTCTACTATTATGCTGCTATTTGATACGAGATAACCAAGATTTGGCTTTGGATATGTTACATATATTTTGTCCTGAGAATAATTTTGTTTAAAAATAATAATAATTTTGTTATAATAATGAGAGTTCTGTTTCAAGCTGCTAAAAACAGTCCTAGTATCTCTGGGACTCAGTCCTCTCCAGTCACAAAACTACTTTGGGATTACCAAACAGCTGCCCCACATTCAGTCAAATTTAATAGGTACATTATTTATAAAAAATGCATATTCCTCATCTTCCCATCCCAGAATTATATAATTCACTGTATGTCTCAGAAAAGCATTTAGTATTTTACTAAACAGGTATAATTATTATAGATTCACATGCAAAATGAAAATTAGTCTCTCCTACTGGAAAACATTGATAACAATATCTAATGTCATGTCTGCTCAATTTCTAATAATTCTTTAGATTATGTCTTATTCCAACACTCCTCTTTAGTTCTTAATCCAGATCAGGACTGATGCAGATAGGACCTAGCATCATTGAAAAGGGATGCTTATTTAATGTCTCTGGCATACCTGGAAGAGAAATAACCATTTATCATGTTTCCAGCATCCTCCTTCCTCACTATTTAAATCTAGGAAGTGGTGGTACACTGGAAAAATTCAGTCCAGTGTGCAATCCATCAGGCAGTTTATCATTCTGAGCGAAGTTTCTTCCACTGGCACTGAACACATCTCGTGAAGCTGGCAATGAGCTCTCACACAGCCATACATTTGCATGATACAACAACATAAAGCAGAATGTGTGAAATGAAAGTCATGAGTGACAAGTTAGCTTTTGTTGGTAAATGGGCCAGATTTTAAATCCCATCTCTGTTATGGTGTGTTCATGAGGTGTAGACTAATAACAGCTCTATTGTCTTCTGTGGCTGGTAGTTTATGACTTTAAAATTAACACACGGAGAGTAACACTAGATCTAATGCTATTTCAACAGTGGTCTTCCCCATGACCTTAAGGATTATAATCCATACCCAAAAACCATAATAAATGAAAAAGACTGAGGTACTAGAAAAATTGAATGCCATTTCCAGTGCATTTAAAAAATGTAAATAGGAAAATAAGAATAAACCAGAAGATTGAGCCTCTTTTTCTCTTGGACTACTGAAAGTTTATTCAGCTGTTTCTGATGTCTTTAATTTTTTGTTCAACCATCTGTTCTGACTTTCTTTCCTTCTATGAAAATAGACTTCTCCTACATGCTACACTTTGGTGAAATACTTATTTTAATGTCTTGTTGATTTCATGCAAAGAGAATGCAAGCTTTACATGAAATAAGCATATCAACATATTCCTCCCTGGCATATCACTGTTCAAAGGCTTTGGTTTTCTAAGACTGTTTTCTTTATCCCTTCAGAGGTGAAAATATTACTCCTCCACAAGCATCATTTAAGACCCTAGTGTCAATGAACCAGGCAGCTAAATGGCAGTTACTTAAACATCACATGATTCGAGACAGTTTTAGGAAATTCCTAACGCTTTGTGTCCTATTTCTTTCCTGGATACAAAGGGACAGATTGTGCCTGATCTTGGGGGATGCATGAGAGGAGAGGTGGGAGGAGGGAGAGGCCAACAGGCACACAGTGCTTTCCCTTTTGCTTTTCCTTCTCTTCCAGGAACACTATTCCCTTGCTGAACAGCTGGGTATGGTCTCTGTTTAGTCATTTTTTGGTTTGTTTTTTTTTTTTTTATTACGTCTTATTCCAACACTCCTCTTTAGTTCTTAACCCAGATCAGGACTGATACAGATAGGACTTGGTATCATTGAAAAGAGTGAACACAGCTCACCCAGCTGTGAACATAAAGACTGTCTGGGTTCAAGTGACTAAAAGTGGTGCATGTTTTGCCACTCAGTGTGATAGGGTCCTATTGTAACTTAAGCACAGAGCTCATAAAAAGATAAGGATAAAATTGTCCAATTAATCTATCTTGAATCTAACCTTATACATCCTGGATATCTCTGCTCTTAGCTCTCAGAAATTATCTTTGTCAGAAGCCTGGACTGCAGAATTCAGCAGAACTCAATTGTACAGTCTGGGCAAAACACTTTTAACATGAAGAACAAAGAGAAATTGGTTCAGAGGGATGATGGTTAGGAGATTCAGGAGGGTGAGGCGGGCCTATGTTAAGGCTTATCTGCCTAATGCAAAGGAATAACATCTGAGATCCTCCACCTGTGCCTTAGTTTTGGGAGAGTGGGTTAAATCCAAAGACTGTCCTCTACGTCTTTCATTTTTCAGCTATCACAGTTTCCCACTCATTTTGATGCCAACAAAATCCCGGACGTCCTGGAACTTTTTTGTAAGATGGTGAAGTGCTGGGGTTTAAACCCCCAGCCTTGAATGAAGGTTGGCATAAGGATGATGTCCACAACCAGTCAAGAAAGACCTCCTGATTGGTTTTCACCCAGGGTCTGGCCAGCCTGATTAGAAGATCACCACCAGGTGCCCCTTCCTTCCACACTGACTTGGAGGCAAGACAAGAAGCTACCTCTATAAGAGCTGACTTTGCCTGCAGTGCAGTTGGGAGGCTTGCTTGTAGAGAGTGTATGTGCTGTGTAGGGATTCTGGTTATTGAAAGGGGCTCCATGACTCCTTGTAGGAAGTAGAGTTTCCAGGATGGTATAAGAAGGTCATGACTTTCTCTGTGGGATTCATTGCCTGGCTGATTCTATCTCCCATGGCTTGGATCCTTGGCCAGTTTACTCCCCTCTGCGCATTCTATGTTGTGAGTGAGTGTATTGGCGTATTCCTCCCTCCAGTGGTTTGGCACCTTGGATCTCTGGTGTATTATTTAAGAGTGAAGGGAGGACTTTGGTTGCTGGTTTGCCCATTAATGACAATATCATTTTGTGTTGGGCAAGTGGTCAGCAGAAGAGATGGATGATTTTCTCCCTAGTGCTAAGGGATGGCTTCGCCTAGATAGAGAGGTAAAGAAAAAGATTTTGTCTGCTATTAGTTGCTTGCAGTCAATATCTTTAGATTATCTCAGTATTTAGCTCCATAGTAGTTCAGTAATTAGGAGGACAGGACAATTTGCAGTAGGTGTTTAATCATATGCTTGCAATGTCATCTTGCTGCAATCTGAGTCCTCAAGTCATGAATTGTGGCATATTCTGTGTGTAATGTGCCAGTTTTCTGTTGTTTCCCTAATAATTGCAACTGAATCAGTGTCTAGTGGACATTAGATCACTAATACTAAGGATGTGGAAAGTAGTAAAAAATTTTCTCCCTAGGCTGGAGTGTTTGCCATTAGTTACTCAAGTTTTGTTTGAGAAATCAGATGTATTTCTCTTCTCTTTTCCAGACTACTGTTGATTGAAATTATTGTCCCCCACTTATGTTGAGGCAGGTGGAAAATGACATGTACCTGGCTTATGGCATAAAATTTTGCAGCTACAACTCTGTTCCCTACTACATTGTGTAAGCTTCTACTGTGAGCACTACATAAGGGCTACACTTGAAGTTTATATGAAACTGCAACTGATACAAAACCTATATCACTTTGTAAACCTTTGTGTTTGCCTTGTAGGCAGCTGCTTTATATTTTCTTTGCAAATTTGGGGTTTTGTTTGGTTTTTTTGCCTAGCAGCTTCTTCCAATCAATTAAAGACCATCCCACCTAGTTTTCTGAATAGCATGTAGTGCTAGGCAAACAGCACGTTAAGGGCAGCTTGGCAAATTAGTACGTCTGTATTGAATCATAGAATCATCAAGGTTGGAAATGACCTCTAAGATCATCAACCCATCATGTAATTACTGCATCATAAGCAGAAATAGGACAGAGACCTACTTTTTTTGATATACAGTATGAGGGTTTCATGCTCCTCCGTGCCTTCCTGTGGGAATCAGAAGGATCCTGGCTTTGTCCTTTCACACCCAATAGAGAGTAGCTTAAGCCTCCATGCCTGAAGAAAGATGTTGGTTCCATGGCAACTGCAAGTTCTGCCTTAGGTGCAGCAAAGTGAGGCACCTCCATGGTGGTTTGTTTACATGAGGGCACTGTAAGCTATGGAATTTCCACCTCTTTTCCCATGATAGGAGATCTCTAGAAATGCAAGGCAAAGTTTAGAGGTGTTCTTCTTTGGGGTAGAGAAGTAGTTATTTACGGAATGATTTTTTTGGTGAGGGCTAGATATTCTAGCAATTCAGTCTTAGGTTGCTAGGTGCAAGAACAGAGCTTGTCTCTGGTGATATGAATCTTAAAAGGAACTTCAGTCCTGAGGTAATGGGCATTTGTGTTCTCTGCTGCTCAGACAAACATGGATAGTGTGGATTTAGCAGTCAATAAGTAGATTGTTTCCTACCCAAGAGGTTTTCTTTTGCTATGGGAATGCAAAGCAGGTAGCATGAAAATGGTCAAGTCTCTCCTGATTGTCCACAAAGCCATTCCAAAATACATACAGAGAAGTCTTTGATTTAGTGTATGGGAAAGGACTTTAAAGCCTTAGAATTTGCTATGAATTCATTCTACCTTGAAGGCCCAGTAATGAAAGGGGAATATGCTTTGATTTAAAGACCAGCTTTAAAATGTTCAGCTTTGTATTTAGATGCAATTAGGACCACAGCATACTGCCCATCCAGTTTTCCCTGTAATTATTCTCTTAAACACAGGACTCTCTGGGCTTTTGTTCAAGCACCTCTGATGTGATTTCCAGGATGCTGCAGGTGTGCATCTTCCTCAGCAGCAGCTGATAACCATGTACATTTGCTCTGATACATCACTCTGATTCCCAAACAGTTTTATTTCTTTCCTATATATTTGGTATTAGATAATTTTCAGGTTTGTTCCTCTTATGGAAAATGAAATCAAACATTTCCAAACCTGGTCATATATACATAGGAGCCTACAACTAAATTATCCTTCATGTTCTTGCTAATCCACCGAGTGCCTAAGGAATGATCTGAATTAAATGTGGTTGGTTTTTTTTTTTTTTTTTGGTTGGTTGGTTTGTTTGTTTTTTTAAAAAAGCTTGATAGTATTGGCCTAATTGCTTATCTAAAACAAATAGCTCTAATATACCAATCCTGCAACCCCAAGGCATAGCACTCTTATCATTTTCCCTGAAGTAATAATCCAGTCATCACACTTTTAGCAGAGAGATTAATAACAAATGAGTGTTCTGGAGTAAAAAAAAGATTGTTCACACTCCAGCTTGGCCTTACTTATGACTCTTATGACTGTAAGTACAACACTTGACAAGTCTTAAGTGGCTGAAAGCCCAGATAAGTTTTAATCTAAAGCATTATTAACTGGGACAGCTCTCCCTAATGTATACAATGAAGAATAATCGTGAATTATAGCTTTGAGTGCAGTCATTTCAGGTGGCTGGGGTGGTGGTGTTTCTGAGTGGTGAGACCTGGAGGACTGCAGTGAAGCTCAAGGAAGGACATCAGAGACAGACATAGGAGAGGAGAAGCTGAAGGAAAGGAGGAGAGAATGAATGTGGTTGTGTCAGAGAAGCTATGTGAAAGATGGACTAATGTCTCAATGATTCCAAGGAAAAAGGTTGACTGCTGCTGTCTGGTGCACCACAATTTCATACAACAGTTTTGTACACATTTGGCTCTTATCAAGTCACCCAGGCTTACTCACAGCTGTTTCAATGAAAGTACTCCTTTTATTTATCTTCCCCTCCTGGAAGCAGAACCTTCTTGGATATGAGGCAGCCCAGTGCTGCATAAAGATTCCCATGCAAGAGCCTCTGGACAAACTGGCATATCTACATAGGGCAGCACAGAGATACTGGCTTGCTTGGAAGCTGTGTTCCCATGTCAGAACACCGTTGCCACCCTTGGGCCACATAGTCTTGCTATGCTTTGTCCACCTTCTTTCTGGATGTCTGCGTAGCACTGCCTTGTAGCACACATCTGAACCTCTGCATTCCTACTAAAGCCCTCAAACTGTGTGCCTCTTGTTTTTTACAGCCTTTTCCCAGAAGAGCAAATGGTACAGCCTGGCTTACGACTGATCAGCAGACACTGCTTGTTATGGGATTTGGCTTATTGTTATGAATAATGTGCTGAAATGCTGGCATTTGTACATTGGGCTAGATTAAGATTTTCATAAAAGCTGAATAATTCTATTGATGTTTGTGGAATCCTTCATAGTTAAACAGCAGCATCAGACTGTGGATCATTCCTCAGTGGTTCTTAAAACAACAAAAATTGTTCCATGTTTGTAATACTACATCAGTGAGCATGGGATACAGCTCAACAATTTGTTTACTATCCATCCCACCTGTTAATGGAAGCTTTTGTCTTATCATTTCCCCCGTGCTTATTATTCTGTTCTATAATTTCCATATCATATATATTGTGATAGTATCTTGCAGGGTTAGTATTCTGGGATGAGGTGTCCTCCAACCAGCACATCAAGCTGAAGATGTTTGTTCTTCCCAGGAGCTTGGCTCCAGTGTCCAGTCTTGAGACTCCTCTCCCTTTTCATCTAGGTCCCTCAACCATTTGTGGTCTCATCATAAAAATCACACTGGAGTCAGGGTCCTGGGCAGACATGTGGCTCCAAAGTCCTTTTTTTTTTTTATGGAATTCTGTTCATAAAATTGAGGACCAGATTCTGTTACCAGCTGAGGGATAATTTTCGTTTATAAAAACAAAATCTGTTTGAAATTCGCAGGGTGCTACAGCTGTATCTATTTGGAATTTTTTGAACTGCACTCAATTGTACAAGCCACTCCAGGGCTTCCATGTCCAACAGCTTTTAAGGGGGACAGTATAAAGGCTTTTTGGACAAAAGGGTTCCTCATTTCATTTGTGAGTAATATTAGTGCTGTCTGGGAGAAGTGCTAGCAGATTCAAGCTGGAAAATTGCATTAATGCAAGAAAGCACTGCTCAGAGGCTTGTCTCCATATTATGTGGCTGAGGCTAGTTCTGACAGAAGTGTCCTTAGCTTCACCATGGGCAAGGTGTCCATCAGGTGGCTTCTAACCTGAGTCCAGAGGAGAAGGCGGCTTCTGCTGTCCACTTGACATTTAACTTTTTCTGAGCATCTTGTTCCTGGCTTTCAGCTGCTGATTCTGCTGAATTATGCACCACAGTTTTCTAATGCAGGCTGCTGTTCCCCCAGGAGTGGAGCAGAGACTACTCATTTAGCACAGGACTTGAGATTTGACTGAAAACCTGGGTCCCAGAGGAACAAAGCCAGTACTCTGTTCAGCACTTCACTCGGTCTCTTCCCACACACTACATCGTTACAGCATGAGCATTGCAGCCACAGTCTTCAGTTTCCCAGTAAAACAAGACCCAGCCCTGCCATGTGGTAGAGGAATGTCAATCTATTTTGATGTTAAGAACCAAAAAGTCACGGATGAAAGAGCATGTCAAGATTTACAGTGTTGCTTTTAATTCACCTCAAGGTGCTGATTACTAGTGGCACTAAATCAAGCGCCGCTGCCTGTCTGGACGGAGAACACCTGGGAAAGAAAACCTTCATCTGCAGGGTGGCTGGGGCAGGGTGGGAGGGCACAGCTCACCTGCAGTAACCCTGCAGCCCTGCAGATGGCCATACCAAAGCTGCCTGTGGGAGCATGAGAGCCTTGATGGCCCAGTTATCAGCGGGCTCTCATCCCACGGTGACAGAGATACAATAATGACCTGATAGCACGATCACTGACCTTTGTTTTAAAAACACAGATACATTATAAATACAAGGTTGCAGACAGCCTGCAAAAGCTGTCTGCATCCCAGAACAATGCTATTGCACAATAAGAATCCCATTTTGTTTAAAGCAAGCAAACAAAAAATTCTAACCCAGTTACTCAACAGCTCAGGGGAGTGCCAAATAGTTTTGAAAAAAAAAAAGAAAATAATTTTTTAGGCTGGAGCAAAGGGACCTACCTAGATATTTCTTGCTTCTGTGATTGCTCTGCAGGCCCATTTCCAATGCTCTCTACATCCACAGTGAAACACTGGCTGCTCAGCAGGGCCACACCACTATGAAACACACACACAACACTATGAAATCAGCAGAGTCAGAGGAGAGAGAAGTTTTGTAACATCCATATTTCTCAGTACCAACCCGGAGCGCATTCTGTTGTTCAGCCAGGGAACTGTCTTCAAATGCTGAGACTGTTTGATACCAGTCATCCCTGTTCTAAGGTCTGTTGAAACATCATTTTTTTTAACTTTTATGGGTCAGTTCTTTCACCCCTAGAAGTCAAAGGAAGGATATTTGTTACCTTTGCAACCTAACATTCATTCAGGATTTAGATTTGAACACAATGCTGTTGAGGTGGGGAGCCAGTTCAAGCTCGTGGCCCGGTTTGATCCCTTATGGTAGGCAACATAAAGCAGATGCTTCCCAGCTGAACCCAAACTTTCCAAAACTGGAGGGAATCCAGCATCCAGATTCATCAAAAACTGTTGGTATTGCTCCTGCAACCAAGTTTTGGCAAGCCTTACCTCCTAGTGAGCCTCTGAGAGCTTACACTGACAATATACACAATGTGACAAAACCTTGATATGCATCTCAGCCAAGAACATTGCTATGGGCTTGAATTCTCACAGGGTAACTCTCCATATATTTGTAAGCTTTCTCACCTTAGCTACTCCTTTCTAAATGCTGGACTATCCAAGATGATATTTTTGCAGAAAACCTGGAAGTGATAAAAGTGATGACGGATGGAGAGAGGACACCTCCCTTTTGACACAGTTCCTCTCCAACAGCTGTGTCACCAAAGCAGCAGAATTTCAGAGGTTTTAATTCCCTGCTTTGACCTTTCAAGCCAGCCTTTCGATCTTTCAAAGCATAAACTGAAAAGGAGCCATGAAAGACAGATCTGTTCATTCACATAACCAAATATTTCTGAATTAGAAAATATCCTGAATGAAGTTATTAAAAAAATGGAAGTGATTTTCCTTCCAGTGTGGTAACAAAATTTGCAAAACCTGTATACCCATATATACAAATAAATTATACAGAAAGATATCCATTTGATTGTCTATCTTGTTTCAATATACCAGCCATTCTGGTTCTGTAGAAACGATAGGATTTTGACTTACTTTTAAAACAAAGGTGAGGTTTTATACATTTTTTTGATAATGTATATTTTCTTCATCTTTAACCAAGCAAGAATTCTGGTAACAGTTTCTTCCCAGCAGGAGCTCTAATCTGATGATGTGTTCTCAAAATGGAAAGGGAAGACATGCCACAAAACACTGGTAACATTAAAAAAGAAAAATACTTGGTATCAATTTGAGCTATGTTGATATATACAATTTGTAAGAATTTCATAGTCTAAATACCCCAAAGAAAAGGCATTTTTGTGGTATTTCTGTTGGAAGAAGCTCAACAACAAATAATGTGGCATTATTTCTAGCTGCAATAGTGCAAGGAAGCATTTTTAGTTGGGATGGGAGAAATAGCATGACTAAACTCTTTGGCCTAAAAGGCCTTTCTGGCATTCTTTCTGTTGAAAAGCCATAGGTGGGAACATTTTAATGGGAAATGTGGGAATTTCTTCATAGTCAGCCTTTAGGGGCATAACCTTCACTAAAAAAGGAATGGGTTAAACCTTGGTCTCACAGATATCTCTGCCAGTCAGTTCATTAACCTCAATGCAGGCCACATCTTCCTCTCTCCAAGGAGTGAGCTATGTTTAAATGAGGTCTCTGTGTGCTTGAGTATTTCCCATCAAATGCACTCAAAGCAGATACAAAAACACTCAAAGGGCCATTGTCAACATCATAAAAACCCTTACAAAAATATTCAAGAAACCATCACCAATAACATATAAAACCTACATAGAAATATTTAGACCCATCTTAAAACATTCTCAGTGGCCTGTCTGACCTGAACCAGTCTTCACCTGCACATACAGTGCAATGGTATTGTACAGCACCGTCTTACATGCAACTGAGTATTAAGTGTGAAGGTATATAGATGCTCTTCTGAAAACCTGAGCCCTACTGTCCTTTCTATCACTTCTCAACCATTTCACCAAATTAGTTCATCCTGCACCTCCTGTGGAAATCCAATGTACTACTTTTCTCTGCCACATCCACTCCTATAATTTTATGACCTCCTGTCTTTCCTGTGTATTGTTACAGTTCCTTTCTGCTCTCTTGTGTGTGTAAACAAGCCATGCTATCCTTTACAGACACTGAGGATTTGCCAAGAGACAATCTCTGAATTGCCTTCTCCTCTCCAAGCCTTGTCTGTGCAGGGCAGCATTTTATAGTGACTGCAGCAACCATTCCTTTGTCAGCCGTCTCTGGAGGGCAGTTGAAGGCAAGGTTCAAGAGTCCTTTATAGCTCAGACTACCCTAGGAGCTGAGATACACTGAAGTATCACTGAGATATACTGAAGTAGAATCCACAACTATGTGTGTTAGCTCCTTTGCCTCTATTGTAAATGGCAGAAACATTCATTTCAGTGGGTTCTGAGAGAATGAGTGGGGCTGGAAAGAAGACAACTAAGGTGATCTAAATGAAGTAAAACTTACTGGGTTTACAAACTAATCAAGGCTATTCATATTCTATAATTGGAGGAATTTTTTAGGAATAGATAGCACATAATTTTATCCCCAAAAAAATGGATTCAAACTATTATTTGAATTTCTGTTTAATTCAATTTAGAATGTTATTCTAATTTCTTATTCTATCAATACTTGTTCAACTCAGGAACAATAATTTCTGCTTTAGGAATTAGATATTTCACATTTTGCTACAGGAAGCTGCTTGCATAGTTAAGGTCTTTATATGAACTTAGATATCTGAATCCTGTTTTATATTTTACATTGCTGGCTTTCAGAACCTGAGGATACAATTTCTCTTTGGTGGAGCCCCTTTACAGGCTCGGTTTTTGGCACATTGAGACAATGGAGACACTTCCATTGACTGAAATGTCTAAAGATGAGACTTTGAGCCAGAAAAACATACACACACAGTCTCTCTCTCTCTCTCTTCATCTCTGATGCAGTTCATGTAGCTGAGGTAAAAAGAAATATTTCTGGGTTTTTTTCACCATAAAAGTTCAGGGTGTAGTTTGTGCTGACTCCTCTCAAGTTATTTTTCACAAGCTCTGTTGGTAAGTATAATTTCCTGGTGCTTACAATGTATTTAGTGTTTGTCTATAAAACACAAATAATATAGTCTAAGCCTTTTAGGCAGTGGAAGCTTTAACTAAACTCTAGTGAAGGGCTTACTGTGAGAAACCCCTTGGAAGGAAGGATTGGAATGAAGAAATTCTAGTCATTTGAACTGAAAGAAAAAACAAAAAGACAAGGCTTTTATAGGCAATATAGTAAAGCCAGGAAAGAAAACAAAAGCTATGTTTAACTATGGAGAAATCAGGTATTACATTGGCCTGAAAATCAGAAAATGTGACAAAGTTTTTGATAAGAAGTTCACATGGTGACATAGGAATATTCCAGAATCTGCTGAAGGTGTTTGAAAAGAGAAGCGACAAGGGCTTGATTTGGATGAGAGTAAACTGGAGTTAGCAGCATTATGTATACACCAGAGGGAAGCGTGATGAGATGTAAAGGTCAAAATGGCAGACATTGGAGTAGCTGAGGTAAAAGATTACCAAGGCATGTGCAGTGCAGTTGTGATTAAAGTAGAACATTCTGATTTTTCAAATTGAACATTCTAATTTTTCAGATATTTTAGAAATATGAAAGAACAGGATTGTATACCAACTGATTAAATAGTGAGAAATAAGAAAGATCTTAAACATGGTATAAGCAGCTTGTCTGCCCAAGAATGTTGTGGAGTACAAAGGCAAATTTAGAAAATGGATGAACACAAAGCACAGTGAGCCTGCCTGTGGTAGTGCTCATTTTGAAATAGAGTGGTTTTAGGTTTCATATATTTAAACAGCTTCAAAAGGAGAAAAAAAAATGTTCCTTGGCTGTAGTTATAAAGTGACAGAGGCCCTACAGCCTGGCAGTGAGGACGTTCATGCCAGAGGGTTACATCCTTGCTTCTGGGTAGGTAGTGGAAAGAACGTATATTTCCAAAATTGTGGGTGAGTGCTCTAATCAGTGAGACTTAGATTATTAGGAAATCACTCTTCTGTCTTAATGACCAGCACTTAGATCTTCTAACCTCTTGTTACTAAATTCCCTTTCCTTTTCCTTAAAAGTGCCTGAAATCTAAATCAAATATCATTGGTTTGTTTAGAAATTACATTTCTTTGTTTTACTGGACACACGAAGAAGTTTAACTTTTGGTTTGACCTAAGGTTCTTTTCCCTTCAACAACTGCCAGCAAACAATCAAAACTGGTTGCCCAGCCTTTCAGAGAGGTGAAGTGGGACAAAAAGAAGTACTGATAGAGTATGTGTGCTGGTATGCCCCTTGTCCCCAGCAGAGCTCTGGTTTGTTTTGTGCAAGTGGCACAAAGAGGATTCAGTCCCAGGATTCGTGCAGTACACGAGATACATCTGCTGACAGCATTGATTAGAGCAGATTCCCTATCCCAGGTGAAAAGCAGCTGAGGGATTAAACGTGTTAACACTGTGTCTTGTAGAGTAGCTCAGCTAGGGAAGTTTTGTCTTTGCTTATAGACTGTTCCTCACAGTTGCTGCGAGGGAATATCAGCAAGTATCGGAATTAATTCTTATAAAATAAGGGATATCCCGAAATCCTTTAAACTCTGTAAAGTGAGAAGAAAAGGTTTGGGCACACCTAGCACACAGAGTGTTACGAAGTCAGACTTGATTCAGTTCACGCTTTCTGCTCCTTAAGTTTCTTTTGAAGAGTTTTTACTAGTCTTGTTCAGTTAAACCCTGCAATAAATTCGAAAAATGAGGCACTATATATAAACACCTAGCTGATGACATTGGATCATCTGGGCCTGAACAAAATCACTATTGGGGAACTCGTAAGTGATTATGCTGTGACAAACAACCAAAGCACATTGAATAGGGAAAGCTGAGACGCACAACCCAGGTGACTGAGAGCAGTTCCTTTCCTACAAAGTGATTAATGCAAACCCACAGAGGGTTAATAAGAATGATAACCCTTCGCTATAGCAATTAAAGAAAAAAAGAAGACAGATTTTACAAGGAACAGTGAAGACTCTATTTTCCAATCAATCTGCATATGCCACTTTATCTCCTTTATCAGTAACAATTTTTTTTAATCAAAATATTTCATGACATGCAACATTTCAGCCCAAACTTCTCAAAAAGTCAGCATCCCTTCCAGGTGCAGAGAGTGCCTCATGTTTTTCTTGCTGCTTTGAAAAGGCATTTCTCTGACTCAGGAAAGCAAAGAAAAGAGGGGAAGACTCTTGGAGGGGGCCTGTGCAGTTATCACTCTTTGTTTGATCTAGATGATTTTTCAAATAACATTCAAACCCTGCCTGTGAAGTACAAAGATGAAGGCATTTAGACTGAATGCCAAAACTTAACCTACGATACCCCTTAGTCTGACTGATACAAAATGCCAAGGTGCTCATTCTTTAAAACCTCCAGTGCACGGAAACAGGAAAAAATTTCAGTGTGACTCAACTGCAGCTTCGGCTTGTTCATTAGAAAAGAAGCCAAATGTAAGATGTTATTTCAATATATCTTTCTGTACCTTAATTTTCACTTCACGGTGCAGCTGGGTGACTCAGTCATGATGAACTGAATACTCTAAGCAGTTCCTATCTATCTGGTCCCCTTCTTCTTTCAATAACTTGTCTGTGAAAAGGCTATTTTTCTGAAAATTATTCACAAGTCATTTAAAAAATAATTGTTATCCTTTGGCTTGTCCATAAGAATTTCCCTTCAAATGTGTCTTCTTTCTTGAAAGATTTATTAGGAAAAAGTTTTAAACAGAAGAGATAAATAGACACAATTTTTTCCTTTTCTTGCTATTCTGTGGTCTTGTAATTTGAATGCTGGGCTAATGGGTCTCAGGGGCATGTAGACACTCTTAAAGACAATGTTAATTCTTTGTACAATTGTTGACCTTGTTATCAGATTGCTGAATTACTGGGAGGCTCACTCTAGCCTCTGTTGATGTACTTCCCTAGCACAGTTGTTCAGAAAATAACACAAAGACAACAAAATGTTTTCAGATAACTTCAGCCCATCATTGCAAAGTTGACAACTTAGTTGTCAAAAGGACTTGATAAGCTTGTAATGGGATACCCTGGAGGCATCTGGAGTCACTCTCAGGGATGGGTGAGGACAGGCTGAAGCTACTCGCCTCTCCCATGTTTCCTGGAGATGTGCTTTGGATAAGATGGAAGTGCTAGTAGTCTAGCAGTAAAAGGGTGTTTCCCTTCCCTTTGCCCCACTCAGATCAGGAAGATTACTGATAACTTTTTTTAGAGAAGCTGTGTGGTCATCCACTTAGCCATAGGTGGCAGCTGTAACCACGTGAGAGGGCACATGGTCACCTTGGGCAAGGGCTTTCCTTGGAGAGGCAACAGCTCCCACCAGCCTCCCAGACAGGTCCTGAGCTGGTGAACATCACCATCTCTAATCTCAGAGCTTACTGGAAGAAAAGGGAGGATATAACCCACTGATCACCATTGCAGCACCAGCAAGTTCATCTGCAGGAAGCTCCTGGCAATGATGTCAGTTTTGGGGGGTACAAAGATGGGGTCATGGGAGTTTACACCTGAAACCTGAAAGTCTGTTAGTAGACACTGGTAGTGAGTGCTACAAATGAAAGTATTGATTCTTCCATCATTTTTCAATTTGGGGCCTAGGAGTACATAGTTATAAATACTCATTGGTAATTTTTTCATTTTTTTTATATTTCATATTATTTTTCATCAAAAAATTATATGGCCAAAGATGATTGGTACTAAGTAAAGAACAAAATTATGTTATCTTGTAATTTGGAAATGAGATCTCTTGTACAGAAAAAGTGACACTGACAATATTTCCTCCACACTCTTTAGTTTAACAATTTTTTTTTTTTTTTTTTTTTTTTCACAATTTTT